>NC_141043.1:49207500-49252500 GCF_052040795.2 Danio rerio | reverse complement strand
GTGTGTGTGTGTGTGTAGGTGTGTACGCGTGTGTGTGTGTATGATTGTGTGTATGATTGTGTGTGCGTGTGTGAATGTGTGTGTGTGGGGGTGTGTGTGTGTGTGTGTGTGTGTAGGTGTGTATGCGTGTGTGTGTGTGTGTGTGTGTGTGTGTGTATGATTGTGTGTGTGTGTGGGTGTGTGTGTATGTGTATGATTGTGTGTGTGCGTGTGTGAGTGTGTGTGTGTGTATGATTGTGTGTGTGTGTGTGCGTGTGTGTGTGTGCATTTGAATGCTTGTTTGGTTGTTTTGAGTGTGTGTGCTCTGGGTATTTATGACATTATGAGGACCAAATGTCCTCACAGGTATAGCAATACTAGTAATTTATGATCTTGTGGGGACATTTCTGGTCCTCATGAGGAAAACAGCTCATAAATCACACAGAATTAAGTATTTTACAAATGTAAAAGTGCAGAATGTTCAGGAATGCATCATTACAGCTGTGGAGAGTCCCGATATAACATGAAAACTCGCGCGTACGTGTGTGTGTGTGTGTGTGTGTGTGTGTTCAGGTGGACATATTACAGAAGGAAGATAAAGCGCGGAGAGATTTCCTCAGCGCCAGTCCTGATAAACCCAAAACACGGGACAGCTTCAAGCTCCTCTGCGCAAAGTGCAAGATGTTTGCGTGTCAGAGCGACGACCTGCGAGTCGTGCAGGTATCACTCTCAATATTACATCCATTACAAATGTAGCAGCGAGTGACCGGCTCCAGGCGTGTGTGGTTTCTGAGTTTGCGTGATTCAATCTGTCCTTAAATGATTGAAATATTCTGCATAAGTCTGAGGGTTGTTTGTGTGTTTCAGGAGTCTCATCACATAGTTGTGGACCGCTCCATATTCTCCCGCTGCTCCAGAGATCCTCACAGAAAGCCCATCAACTTCTGTGGCTTCAGTAAGAAGGAGAAGATGCTGTGTGTGGAGTGCAAACACGACTGGGGGCTCGTCGTCTCATACCTCACCATACAGGTCACCCCTCACCGCTCTTACACTTTCATTCACTGTGTGTTTTATTACTATTGATGCTGTTCAGGAGTTTGCTCTAATTCTTAATATTTGTAGAAAATATTTTCAATATATATTTTTTATCATATTTTTTTATATAGGAATTAATATTATATATATATATATATATATATACACAGTTGAAGTCTGAATTATTAGCCCACCTGTTTTTTTTCTTCCTCAATTTCTGTTTAACAGAGAGCAGATTTCTTCAGCACATTTCTAATCATAACAGTGTTAATAACTTATCTCTAATAACTGATTTATTTTCTCTTTGTCATGATGACAGTAAATAATATTAGACTAGATATTCTTCAAGACACTTTTATACAGCTTTAAGGGACATTTAAAGGCTTCACTAGGGTAATTAGGGTAAAGTTAGAGTAATTAGGCAAGTCATTGTATAACAGTGTTTTTTTTTGTAGACTTTCAGAAACAATTATAACTTAAAAGGGCGAATAATATTGACCTTAAAAGGGTGTTTATAAATTAAAAACTGCTTTTATTCTAAGTTTTCTCCAGTTTTTCTAAGTTTTCTAAGACTTTCTCCAGAGAAAAAAAAATATTATTAGAAATCTGTATTATCTGTTAAAGAGCCCATATTATACATGAAATAGGGTCATATCTTGGTTGTAAGGGTCTCCAACAACAGTCTAATATGCATGCAAGGTCAAAAAACACTTTCATGGTCTTATAATCTGCATTTATTTTTACCTGATTATCCCAGCGACTCCTGTATGAATCGTCCAGTGATTCATTTGTTCCCAAACCCCTCCTTAGCGCGAAGCTAATCTGCGCTGATTGGACCGATGAAAGTCTGTTGCGATTGGCCGATACTGACTGCCTTACCGTACGTTCACACCGAAAGCGGCGAGAGCGTCCAAGGTCGCTCTGGCCGCCCCGGCGACAACGCTGTCTGCCTTCAGCTCCGGCAGCGAGATCGTCAAAACTCGCTACATTGATCTCGTATTTAAAGGAGCCGTTGCAGCATATCAGTTACATTCCTGCATAAAACATGTTTCTAGCGTGAAAATGTTGCGCACTTCTTATCAAATTCATATAACAAGGGAAGATCAAGTTGCGTGTGGTGTGGCGTTGCTCTATTTATCCAATATGTGTCCATATGTCTAAAATATCCTGAAGCAGCAGTACTGTTTTGTACTGTCACACTGCGTGAGATTCGCTTTTTTAAGATAAATATATATAACATTAATGAACATCAGTAACTCGCCAGTAACTTATTTAATGCATGTTCCTGTAAGAAAACATTGTAAATAATTGGAAATCCGGCGACCGCAATAATCAAACCCTTGGGAACAACTGTGGTCGGAACCAAAGTTCACAGGTCTGTGTTCCCTGAACTGCTATCAAGCGGTGGACGTCTTCATTCTGATTGCTTGCTGCCGAACCGCGTCATAGCTCATTACCATAAAGTTGACTTCATTTCAACTGTCCTCGACGCTCACACCGGCGAAGACGCGCCGCACTGCTCCTCGCCGCTTATCGTCGCCTATCGCCGCCGGCTCTCATTGAAAATGAATGACTTCCGGCTACTTTGACGCTCTCGCCGCTTACGGTGTGAACGTACGGTTATGCCACAGACAGTGTAGCTGCGTCCCAAATCGCATACTTATGCACTATTCTACGCCATTTTGTAGTATAAATAGTGTATGTAGTGTGTTCACACTGAAAACTCTAAAACAATAAGTGCACTTTAATTCCCCGGATGATGCACTCATTCAGCCGCTAAAATGAAGTGTGTAATGATGGACACTACTAGAGTAAACGAGGCAACAACTTTAATCGCACATACTTACACTTGAGAAATGGAGGAAGAAACTGATCCATGTCCTGACATGTCCGATCAGTGGTCTTTACTGATCCTTCCTTTAACAAACGAAGTATTCTTTGTAGCATGTAGTTTCCAGAAGTTTCCATCTGCTTAAAGCTGGGCTTATGCTGAGGTTTCATCTTTGGGTAGAGACTCAATAATATCCATCTGCAGTGTGACTTCAATCGACTGGCGGCATGTTTGTGTGTGTGTGTGTGTGTGTGTGTGTGTGTGTGTGTGTGTGTGTGGGTTTCTGTGTTAGAGGGCGGGGCTGCAGGTTTCAAATCTCCCGGGTTTGCGCGTGAATAACTTCATTGTCACGTCATGGCAAAACACCTAATGACTCGTTATCAAGACGACTCGTTTGAAGCACTATGAGTCGACTCTTTTATAGATGAATCAACAGTTTTAAACACTGTACACTAACAGATTTAAGCCTTAGCTGGATACTTCACTTCACTTAGAGCTGTGTTACACACTACATGGAAGGGCATTTTTCACAACCCATAATATGGGCTGTTTAAACAAGATTCAGGAATTTTCCACAGTATTATTAATATTTTCACAATAAACATGATGAATTAACAAAAGATGTAACTAAACACACTGTGCGCCTCTTCAGAGAGGAGATGAATGAATGTGTAATCTGTATATCCTGCATTTTAGGTTCTGGCTCAATTTTGACCATGCCTCATGTTGTCGTTGCCCAGTAATGCACAGTAAACTAATTGTTGCTCGCATTTTAAAGAGCCCATATTATGGGTTTTTGAAAATTCCCCTCCATGTAGTGTGTAACACAGCTCTAAGTGAAGTGAAGTATCCAGCTAAGGCTTAAATCTGTAAGAATACAGTGTTTAAAACTGTTGATTCATCTATAAAAGAGTCGATTCATAGTGCTTCAAACGAGTCGCCTTGATACCGACTCATTAGGTGTTTCGCCATGACGTACGAACAAAACAAAGTTTTTCACGTGCACGCGCAAATTCGGGAGATTTCAAACCTGAGGCCCCGCCCTCTGACGCAGTAACCCAGACACACACACACACCCACAAACACACGCACACAAACATGCCGGTCGATTGAAGTCACACTGCAGATGGATATATTGAGTCTCTACCCAAAGATGAAACCTCAGCATTATAGCCAAGCAGTTGGAAACTACTGGAAACTTCTGCAAACTACATGCTACAAAGAATACTTCATCTGCGTTTGTTAAAGGAAGGATCAGTAACTTACTGATGGACATCAGGATGGGTTTCTTCCATTTCTCAAGTGTAAGTACGTGCGGTTAAAGTTGTTGCCTCGTTGACTCTAGCTTGCAAATGTATTTAGTTGTGATTTGTTACTTGTAACCGAGTGTACTGTATCAGGTTAACTGGCTATATTCTCTTATCGCGTGCAAAGTCACGTTAAAAACGCGACGCGTGCTGCTTTGTTTATGGAGCTCCGTGGTAACGTTAGAGGTGTGCATACCCGCGGCTGTCCCCGCGCCAGATTTCTGCGGCGCGGGAATAAATTTCCGAATAAATCGCCGGAGCGGTCGGTAACGGGTTTGATTTGGGACGGGAGCGGGCTGCCTGAGAAAGAGAAAGATGTGTCTGCTTGGTGCTTGTGTGTTAGTGCGCACGCGCGCGTATGAGAGAGAGAGAGAGAGCGAGCGAGCGAGAGCTTTATGCTTGGTGCTGTGTGTGTGTTTATACAGATTTTCGGTTTTGTTCTCCCCCGCTCTTTAGCGGGATCGGGCGCGGCGGGCAGAATACGGGGCGGGTTCTAAGGCTAAAACCTGGCGGGTGCGGGCGGAAGCGGGAGCGTTCTCGTCCGGAGGTGTGTGTGTTTGTGTGTGTGTGGCAGCTAAAATCCACGCCTACACTATCGAGCGTGTATGAACTGTGATTACTTTTTAAATTGCTGATTAGCTATTGGCCATTTCACTCTCTGACTGAAGGCAGTCGACCAATCGCGACAGACTGTCATCGGTCCAATCAGCGCAGATTAGCTTTGCGCTAAGGAGGGGTTTGGGAACAAATGAATCACTGAACGATTCATACAGGAGTCGCTGGGATAATTAGGTAAAAATAAATGCAGATTATAAGACCATGAAAGTGTTTTTTGACCTTGCATGCATATTAGACTGTTGTTGGAGACCCTTACAACCAAGATATGACCCTATTTCATGTATAATATGGGCTCTTTAAACAATAAAAGTCCCACATACTGTTGAAGTCAGAATTATTAGCCCCCCTTTTAATATTTAATTTTATTTTTTTTTTATATTTAACAAATGATGTTGAACAGATTCGGGAAATGTTCACAGTATGTCTGATAATATCTGTTCTTCTGGAGAAAGTCTTACTTGTTTTATTTTGGGTAGAATAAAAGCAGTTCTTAATTTTTCTAACACCATTTTAACACACACATGACATTTTTCACAGTATTATGAGACAATTATTAGATCAAATTTCTGCCAAAAACATTGTGCTTATGGAACAGAAAATAATAAGCGTCAATCAAAAAACTGAAAACACATGTAATATAATAATGCACAAAAATGAAACTAAAAACAACAAGATCACATCGAAAAATCCTACTTTAGACTTTTACTTAAAATAGATTGTTAATCTGTATATCCTGCATTTTGCGTTCTGATTCAATTTTGACCATGCCTCATGTTGTCGTTGCCCCGTAACGCACGGTAAACAAATTGTTGCTCGTGTTTTAAACAATAAAAGTCCCACATACTGTTAAAGTCAGAATTATTAGCCCCCCTTTTAATTTTAAATTTTTATTTTTTTAAATATTTCCCAATTGATGTTTAGCAGATTCAGGAAATGTTCACAGTATGTCTGATAATATTTGTTCTTCTGGAGGAAGTCTTATTTGTTTTATTTTTGCTAGAATAAAAGCAGTTTTTAACTTTTTAACACCATTTTAAGCTCAATATTATTAGCCCACTTAAGCTATATGTTTTTTTTAATAGTCGAAAGAACAAACCACTGTTATACAATAACTTGCCTAATTACCCTAACCTGCCTAGTTACCCTAATTACCCTAGTGAAGCCTTTACATGTCACTTTAAGCTGTATAGAAGTGTCTTGAAGAATATCTAGTCTAATATTATTAACTGTCGTCATGACAAAGAGAAAATAAATCAGTTATTAGAGATGAGTTATTAACACTAGTATTGTTGTGATGTGATTTCAGGATCTGCCGCTGCTGAAGATCGAGAGTTTCGTGGTGCAGAATTTGGTCACTGGAGAGCAGCATTACTTCAGAAAGTGGCGCGACGTGACGTTCGCCATACGAGAGTTTGACATGACGGAGATCACACCTGAGACATGGGCGCTGGTCAACTGAGAAAAAACAGATGAACCTCACACACACACACACACACACACGTTTGTTTTTGTGAAAAGTGGGGACATTACATAGGTTTCCATTCATTTTATACTGTCCAAACCGTATATTGTATTGCCCTCACCCCCAAACCCAACCATCACAGAAGACTGTGTGCAACTTTACTCTCTGATTAAACTCATCCTGTGGGATTTATAAGCATTTTGAGAAACGAGGACAGGTGTCATTTTCACGTTTAGTGCCTTGTTTATTTTTATTTGTGCTGTCGTGTGTGTTGGTCTGAAAAGGAGGTGTGTTACAGCTCATTGTTCTCGCGTTGCTATTTTGAAGCGACTAAAAATAGTTGATAGACCGACTAAAGCTGCTTAAAAAGGCAATAGTGCAGAGTTTTATTGGTTATTTAAAGAAAATCGTTAGTTATGCGCCAGTGTTGGGTCCAAAATGCACATATAGGTTGCTTATTACACACACAGGGATGCACAGCAGCACACAGATATTTTTAAATATGAAAGATGAATGGATCTAGATGTAAAAAATATATATTGTAGTCTATATAATTGGGGGGGGGGGGGGTGATGGTGTTGCAGATAAAAGTGAAGAGGGTTGGGGAGTCATGGAAGAAAGTGAAGAGCGGGGCAGGGGTGCAAGTGAGGAAGGGGATAGGTAAAATAAGGTGCCGGATCAGATTTGAGAGGTGCCGGATCCAGCTTGTTCCAGCACAAATTAAGCCCTGCCCATAACTCATTATAAGATTAAACACAACCCTTTTAGACCATGCGCCTGGTGCACAGACCAGTTTTCCCTCCCCTAAAACAGATAGGCCTATTGCGCCATGTTAAAATGAAGCCCAATAAACGTGAATCAAAAATGAAGAAATGGAGTGATGTCAACTTTGACAGCTGCTCCTCTAGCCAATCAGACAAAGGCAATCACAACCCATCGACCAATGATGACACAGAAGGCCATCTAGATTTAAATAAAAGTCGAATGGCGTCTTTTGGAAATGGAAGCTCAGTGTGCACATGTGATCAAAGGGGGAAAGAACATTAGCATATTAAAAAATGTAAATATTTGATATTGCTAGCAATTTGTAAAACTTTTGTTCTGGTTTCAGTTTTGTGCAATCTAGTTTGAATAGTGTTTTTATTTTTGATTATTACTCTTATTATCTCTCCATATGTGAGCTCGCCATTTCTTATTCTGCATTTAGTTTATTAGTTTACAATTTTTAGGATTCACACTTTAATAACAGGCATCATAACCAGCTGCTCGAGCTTTTATCCACAGGCTAACATTATTATTTTAATTGCTTATAACTATTTATCAGAGTTGTGTCAGTATATTATTCAATGAAAGCGTGGGACAAAAAAATCATTTTCAAGGTTTACAGCGTAAAGCGCTTATTATTTTCCCATCTGTGACTGCGCTATATTGGGGATTTGTTTCTTTATGTTGCCTATTGTATTTATTCTTCTGGCTGAAGTCTTGTTGCTTTTATTTTGGCTGGAATGAAAAAAAATAATACTTAAAAAACACGTAAAATCTGCTGTGGTTAACATTATTAGCCCCCTTTATAAATTGTCAACAGAACAAACAACTGTTATACAATGACGAGCCTAATTAACCCAAGTAAGCCTTTAAATGGCAAGTTAGGGAAATGGGAAATATTTAAAAAGTCAGTGTCATTATGATCATTATTATTATTATTATTATTATTATTCGTTTTGGAAGTTTACTGCAAATGGCTGATACGGCACTTCTACTGTTGTTTTAATTGTTGTATTGTTATCGATTAATGAATGATTGATTCAATTTTCTATTTACGATAATGAATAGTACACTTATTTACAATATTCAAAAAGCCAATCATGAACTCATATGAATGTATTTAATACATTTGACATTGTGGGATTTGCTGGTGATAATAAAAATAAAATTGTCGTAAAATATGAATAGCATGAATGGAAGTTTTTGACTATTAATTATCGTTATTTATTATTGACTATTAGTTAAGAAGATCACTGGTTCGAGTCCTGGCTGGGTCAGTTGGTGTTTCTGTGTGGAGTTTGCATGTTCTCCCCATGTTGGCGTGGGTTTCCTCCGGGTGCTCTGGTTTCCAGTCCAAACACATGCGCTATAGGGGAACTGATCAACTAAACTGGCCATAGTGTATGAGTGTGTGTGGATGAGTGCGTATGGGTGTTTTGCAATATGCGGGTTGCAGCTGGAAGGCCATCGGCTGCGTTAAACATATGCTGGAATAGTTGCCGGTTCATTCTGCTGTGGCGACCCCTGATAAATAAAGGGCTTAGCTGAAGGAAACTTAATAAATAAATATTACTCATTCAAAAATTTTATTTTATTAAGAACTTTGCATTTTTTAGAATTTTACATTCATAATTTATATATAATTTACATTTAATAAACTAAACGATTAATAATGTAAAAAATGATGTAATAATGCAGAATGCTTAAATGCTTATAGATAATATTTGGTTCTGTCAATAATTGTAACTTATTGATGGAATTTAGGGCGGTGCGGTGGTGCTGTAGGTAGTGCTGTCACCTTACAGCAAGAAGGTCTTAGCTTTGAGCCTAGGCTGGGTCAGTTGGTGTTTCTGTTTGGAGTTTGCATGTTCTCCCCGTGTTGGTGTGGGTTTCCTCGGGGTGCTCTAAACACATGTTCTATAGGGGAATTTGGTAGGCTAAATTGTCCATAGTGTATGTGTCTGAATGGGAGTGTATGGGTGTTTCCCAGTGATGGGTTGCAGCCAGAAGGGCATCCACTGCATAAAACATATACTGGATAATTCGTGTTTAATTCCGTTGTGGCGACCCCTGACTAATAACAGCACTAAACTGAAAAGAAAAAGAATGAATAAAAGAATGATAGAATTTATAAACCTTAACTGAGTTGACGGTAACACTTATTCACTCATTCATTTTCTTGTCAGCTTAGTCCCTTTATTAATCCAGGGTCGCCACAGCGGAATGAACCGCCAACTTATCCAGCAAGTTTTTACACAGCGGATGCCCTTCCAGCCACAACCCATCTATGGGAAACATCCACACACACACACTCATACACTACAGACAATTTAGCCTACCCAATTCACCTGTACCGCATGTGTTTGGGGAAACCCACGCGAAGGCAGGGAGAACATGCAAACTCCACACAGAAACACCAACTGAGCCGAGGTTCGAACCAGTGACCTTCTTGCTGTGAGGCGACAGCACTACCTACTGCGCCACTGCCTCACCCATTGACGGTTGCGAAGCTGACAGTAATGAGTTGAATGTAACAAGTTCACGCTAACGAGAGTTGACGATATCAGAATTGATGGTAGCAAGAGTTGATATCAGAGTTGACGATAACAGAGTTGACGATAACAGAGTTGACGGTATCAGAGTTGACGGTATCAGAGTTGACGGTATCAGAGTTGACGGTATCAGAGTTGTAACAGAGTTGACTGTAACAAGTTGACGTTAACAAGAGTTGACGATATCGGAGTTGACGGTAACAAATGACGATAACAGAGTTGACGGTAATGAGTTGACTGTAACAAGTTGACGTTAACAAGAGTTAACGGTATCAGAGTTGACGATATTAGAGTTGACGGTAACAAAAGTTTACTTTAACAAGAGTTGATATCAGAGTTGACGATATAAGAGTTGACGGTAACAGAGTTGACGATATTAGAGTTGACGGTAACAGAGTTGACGATATCAGAGTTGACGGTAACAGAGTTGACGGTAACAGAGTTGACGATATTAGAGTTGACGGTATCAGAGTTGACGATATCAGAGTTGACGGTAACAGAGTTGACGATATTAGAGTTGACGGTATCAGAGTTGACGGTATCAGAGTTGACGATATTAGAGTTGACGGTAACAGAGTTGACGATATTAGAGTTGACGATATTAGAGTTGACGGTAACAAAAGTTGACTGTAACAAGAGTTGATATCAGAGTTGACGGTATCAGAGTTGACGATATTAGAGTTGACGGTAACAGAGTTGACGATATTAGAGTTGACGGTAACAGAGTTGACGATATTAGAGTTGACGATATTAGAGTTGACGGTAACAAAAGTTGACTGTAACAAGAGTTGATATCAGAGTTGACGGTATCAGAGTTGACGATATTAGAGTTGACGGTAACAGAGTTGAGGATATTAGAGTTGACGGTAACAGAGTTGACGGTAACAGAGTTGACGATATTAGAGTTGACGGTAACAGAGTTGACGGTATCAGAGTTGACGATATTAGACTTGACGGTATCAGAGTTGACGATATTAGAGTTGACGGTAACAGAGTTGACGGTAACAGAGTTGACGATATTAGAGTTGACGGTAACAGAGTTGACGGTATCAGAGTTGACGATATTAGACTTGACGGTAACAGAGTTGACGATATTAGAGTTGATGGTAACAGAATTGACCGTGACGAGTTGACGGTAACAAAAGTTGACGATAACGAGAGTTGATGATATCTTAGTTGACGATATTAGAGTTGACGGTAACAAAAGTTGACTGTTACAAGAGTTGATAACAGAGTTGACGGTAACAGAGTTGACGGTATCAGAGTTGACGATATTAGACTTGACGGTATCAGAGTTTACGATATTAGAGTTGACGGTAACAAAGTTGACGGTAACAAAGTTGACGGTAACAAAGTTGACGGTAACAGAGTTGACGATATTAGAGTTGACGGTAACAGAGTTGACGGTATCAGAGTTGACGGTATCAGAGTTGACGATATTAGAGTTGACGGTATCAGAGTTGACGATATTAGAGTTGACGGTAACAGAGTTGACGATATTAGAGTTGACGGTAACAGAGTTGACGGTAACAGAGTTGACGATATTAGAGTTGACGGTATCAGAGTTGACGATATTAGAGTTGACGGTAACAGAGTTGACGGTATCTTAGTTGACGATATTAGAGTTGACGGTAACAAAAGTTGCCTGTTACAAGAGTTGATAACAGAGTTGACGGTAACAGAGTTGATGGTAACAGAATTGACCGTGACGAGTTGACAGTAACAAGTTGACGGTAACAAAAGTTGACGATAACGAGAGTTGATGATATCATAGTTGACGGTAACAGAGTTGACGATATAAGAGTTGACGGTAACAGAGTTGACGATATTAGAGTTGACGGTAACAGAGTTATTGATATTAGAGTTGACGGTAACAGAGTTGACGGTAACAGAGTTGACGATATTAGAGTTGACGGTAACAGAGTTGACGATATCAGAGTTGACGATATTAGAGTTGACGGTAACAGAGTTATCGATATTAGAGTTGACGGTAACAGAGTTGACGGTAACAGAGTTGACGATATTAGAGTTGACGGTAACAGAGTTGACGATATCAGAGTTGACGATATTAGAGTTGACGGTAACAGAGTTGACGATATCAGAGTTGACGGTAACAGAGTTGACGATATTAGAGTTGACGGTAACAGAGTTGACGATATCAGAGTTGACGATATAAGAGTTGACGGTAACAGAGTTGACGATATTAGAGTTGACGGTAACAGAGTTGACGATATCAGAGATGACGGTAACAGAGTTGACGATATTAGAGTTGACGGTAACAGAGTTGACGATATCAGAGTTGACGGTAACAGAGTTGACGATATTAGAGTTGACGGTATCAGAGTTGACGATATTAGAGTTGACGGTAACAGAGTTGACGATATTAGAGTTGACGATATTAGAGTTGACGATATTAGAGTTGACGGTAACAAAACTTGACTGTAACAAGAGTTGATATCAGAGTTGACGGTATCAGAGTTGACGATATTAGAGTTGACGGTAACAGAGTTGACGGTATCAGAGTTGACGATATTAGAGTTGACGGTAACAGAGTTGACGGTAACAGAGTTGACGATATTAGAGTTGCCGGTAACAGAGTTGACGGTATCAGAGTTGACGATATAAGAGTTGACGGTAACAGAGTTGACGATATTAGAGTTGACGGTAACAGAGTTGACGGTATCAGAGTTGACGATATTAGAGTTGACGGTAACAGAGTTGACGATATTAGAGTTGACGGTATCAGAGTTGACGGTATCAGAGTTGACGGTAACAGAGTTGACGGTATCTTAGTTGACGATATTAGAGTTGACGTTAACAAAAGTTGACTGTTACAAGAGTTGATAACAGAGTTGACGGTAACAGAGTTGATGGTAACAGAATTGACCTTGACGAGTTGACAGTAACAAGTTGACGGTAACAAAAGTTGACGATAACGAGAGTTGATGATATCTTAGTTGACGATATTAGAGTTGACGGTAACAGAGTTGACGATATTAGAGTTGACGGTATCAGAGTTGACGATATTAGAGTTGACGGTAACAGAGTTGACGGTATCTTAGTTGACGATATTAGAGTTGACGGTAACAAAAGTTGACTGTTACAAGAGTTGATAACAGAGTTGACGGTAACAGAGTTGACGGTATCAGAGTTGACGATATTAGAGTTGACGGTAACAGAGTTGACGGTAACAGAGTTGACGATATTAGAGTTGACGGTAACAGAGTTGACGGTATCAGAGTTGACGATATCAGAGTTGACGGTATCAGAGTTGACGATATTAGAGTTGACGGTAACGGAGTTGACGATATTAGAGTTGACGGTAACAGAGTTGACGGTAACAGAGTTGACGATATTAGAGTTGACGGTATCAGAGTTGACGATATTAGAGTTGACGGTAACAGAGTTGACGGTATCTTAGTTGACGATATTACAGTTGACGGTAACAAAAGTTGACTGTTACAAGAGTTGATAACAGAGTTGACGGTAACAGAGTTGATGGTAACAGAATTGACCGTGACGAGTTGACAGTAACAAGTTGACGGTAACAAAAGTTGACGATAACGAGAGTTGATGATATCATAGTTGACGGTAACAGAGTTGACGATATAAGAGTTGACGGTAACAGAGATGACGATATTAGAGTTGACGGTAACAGAGTTATCGATATTAGAGTTGACGGTAACAGAGTTGACGGTAACAGAGTTGACGATATTAGAGTTGACGGTAACAGAGTTGACGATATCAGAGTTGACGATATTAGAGTTGACGGTAACAGAGTTGACGATATCAGAGTTGACGGTAACAGAGTTGACGATATAAGAGTTGACGGTAACAGAGTTGACGATATTAGAGTTGACGGTAACAGAGTTGACGATATCAGAGTTGACGGTAACAGAGTTGACGGTAACAGAGTTGACGATATCAGAGTTGACGGTAACAGAGTTGACGATATCAGAGTTGACGGTAACAGACTTGACGATATTAGAGTTGACGGTATCAGAGTTGACGATATTAGAGTTGACGGTAACAGAGTTGACGATATTAGAGTTGACGATATTAGAGTTGACGGTAACAAAAGTTGACTGTAACAAGAGTTGATATCAGAGTTGACGGTATCAGAGTTGACGATATTAGAGTTGACGGTAACAGAGTTGACGATATTAGAGTTGACGGTAACAGAGTTGACGATATTAGAGTTGACGATATTAGAGTTGACGGTAACAAAAGTTGACTGTAACAAGAGTTGATATCAGAGTTGACGATATTAGAGTTGACGGTAACAGAGTTGAGGATATTAGAGTTGACGGTAACAGAGTTGACGGTAACAGAGTTGACGATATTAGAGTTGACGGTAACAGAGTTGACGGTATCAGAGTTGACGATATTAGACTTGACGGTATCAGAGTTGACGATATTAGAGTTGACGGTAACAGAGTTGACGATATTAGAGTTGACGGTAACAGAGTTGACGGTATCAGAGTTGACGATATTAGAGTTGACGGTATTAGAGTTGACGATATGAGAGTTGACGGTAACAGAGTTGACGATATTAGAGTTGACGGTAACAGAGTTGACGATATTAGAGTTGACGGTATCAGAGTTGACGATATTAGAGTTGACGGTAACAGAGTTGACGGTATCTTAGTTGACGATATTAGAGTTGACGGTAACAAAAGTTGACTGTTACAAGAGTTGATAACAGAGTTGACGGTAACAGAGTTGATGGTAACAGAATTGACCGTGACGAGTTGACAGTAACAAGTTGACGGTAACAAAAGTTGACGATAACGAGAGTTGATGATATCTTAGTTGACGATATTAGAGTTGACGGTAACAAAAGTTGACTGTTACAAGAGTTGATAACAGAGTTGACGGTAACAGAGTTGACGGTATCAGAGTTGACGATATTAGACTTGACGGTATCAGAGTTGACGATATTAGAGTTGACGGTAACAGAGTTGACGGTAACAGAGTTGACGATATTAGAGTTGACGGTAACAGAGTTGACGGTATCAGAGTTGACGGTATCAGAGTTGACGATATTAGAGTTGACGGTTTCAGAGTTGACGATATTAGAGTTGACGGTATCAGAGTTGACGATATTAGAGTTGACGGTAACAGAGTTGACGATATTAGAGTTGACGGTAACAGAGTTGACGGTAACAGAGTTGACGATATTAGAGTTGACGGTATCAGAGTTGACGATATTAGAGTTGACGGTAACAGAGTTGACGGTATCTTAGTTGAGGATATTAGAGTTGACGGTAACAAAAGTTGACTGTTACAAGAGTTGATAACAGAGTTGACGGTAACAGAGTTGATGGTAACAGAATTGACCGTGACGAGTTGACAGTAACAAGTTGACGGTAACAAAAGTTGACGATAACGAGAGTTGATGATATCTTAGTTGACGATATTAGAGTTGACGGTAACAAAAGTTGACTGTTACAAGAGTTGATAACAGAGTTGACGGTAACAGAGTTGACGGTATCAGAGTTGACGATATTAGACTTGACGGTATCAGAGTTGACGATATTAGAGTTGACGGTAACAGAGTTGACGGTAACAGAGTTGACGGTAACAGAGTTGACGATATTAGAGTTGACGGTAACAGAGTTGACGGTATTAGAGTTGACGATATTAGAGTTGACGGTAACAGAGTTGACGATATTAGAGTTGACGGTAACAGAGTTGACGGTAACAGAGTTGACGATATTAGAGTTGACGGTATCAGAGTTGACGATATTAGAGTTGACGGTAACAGAGTTGACGGTATCAGAGTTGACGATATTAGACTTGACGGTAACAGAGTTGACGATATTAGAGTTGATGGTAACAGAGTTGACGATATTAGAGTTGATGGTAACAGAATTGACCGTGACGAGTTGACAGTAACAAGTTGACGGTAACAAAAGTTGACGATAACGAGAGTTGATGATATCATAGTTGACGGTAACAGAGTTGAGCAGAACGCAGAGACACACACAAAATGTGTTTTTAGCACTCAAATTACTAATAATACAGAAAATAGATGATAATGCTAATGTTTATTTAAATTAGTAGAGCAAACATACGCAAAAGATGACAATTAGACTTAATTGTTTAATGAAGCTGAATGTGTGATTCAGGAGGCGGAGACAGAGACAGATAGCTCTAGTGAAGTCTTTAAGTTCATATTAACAAGACTAAAGCAGGTCGCACACCAGAAGCGCCGCTCGGCGCCGCGACACGGCGCGTACATGACAGATTAAAGTATCGCACACCAGACGCGCACATTCGAATGATATTTAACATGAAACTAATCAGATGGCGCTCTGTGGCGCGGCTGAAAAATGAACTGCGTCCTGAGCCGTCGCCGGGCGCCGCCGACTTGCGGCGCCGGTGTGTGTATCCTGATAGAAACCTATGATTAGAATTCTAAAATACATGGCGCTGCGTGGCGCTGCGCGGCGCGCCGCCGAGCGTCGCTTCTGGTGTGCGACCTGCTTAAATCTCCCAAACACAGGATATTTTAGATGTGTGTTCATCATGAATAACAGGAGTGACTAAAGTCTACAGTGCATCTTCAGGACGCATCCTGCAGCCGCTCATCATTGTGTGGAGGAAAAGTGTTTAATTGCTCTGAAATCAGTTGTGGGTGTAAAGAATGTTCCAGAAATCTGACAGATTCTGCTGTGGTTCTCTTGACGGATGATCTGCTCTGTGAGCTGGAAAATAGTTCAATTAAAACAATTAATGGCGTCTATAAAGTGGAGAGTTAATGATGCTTAAAACTCCCAGCATACACTGCACCCAGAGCTGAGGCGGAGTGTGTGACGTCTGAGGAAAACAGTAGTGTGTGTGTGTGTGTCTGTTTGTGCATGTCTAAATGTCTTTGTATTTTGTGTGTGTTTGTGTTTATTTGCGCATGTCTAATTGTGTGTTTTAATTTGTGTGTGTGTGTGTGTGTGTGTGTGTCTGTTTGTGCATGTCTAAATATGTTTGTATTTTGTGTGTGTGTGTGTGTTTATTTGTGCAGATCTAAGTGTGTGTTTGTATCTTTGTGTGTATGTTCATGTCTGTGTGTGTGTGTGTTTGTATCTGTGTATATGTATTTACGTGTGTGTCTGTTTGTGCATGTTTAAGTGTTTGTTTGTATCTTTGTGTGTATGTTCATGTCTCTGTGTGTGTTTTTGCATGTCTTAGGGTGTGTATCTGTGCCTATGTTTGTGTTAATGTGTGTATGTGTGTGTTTTGTATTGGTTTGTGCATGTCTAAGTGTATATTTGTATCTTTGTATGTTTGTGTGTGTGTTTGTGCATGTCTAAGTGTGTGTTTGTATCTTTGTATGTTCGTGTGTGTGTGTGTGTGTTTGCATGTCTAAGTGTGTGTATCTGCCTATATTTGTGTTTTTTTGTGTGTGTCTGTTTTTGCATGTCTAAGTGTGTGCTTGTGTGTGTGTTTGTGCATATCTAAGTGTGTGTTTGTATCTTTGTGTGTATGTTTGTGTGTGTGTGTTAGTGCATGTCTAAGTGTGTGTTTGTATCTTAGTTTGTGTGTGTGTGTTTGCATGTCTAACTGTGTGTTTGTATCTTTGTGGGAATGTTTGTGTGTGTGTGTTTGTGCATATCTATGTGTGTGTTTGTATCTTTGTGTGTATGTTTGTGTGTTTGTGCATGTCTGAGTGTGTGTTTGTATCTTAGTTTGTGTGTGTGTGTTTGCATGTCTGTGTGTTTGTATCTTTGTGGGAATGTTTGTGTGTGTGTGTGTTTGTGCATGTCTAAGTGTGTGTTTGTATCTTTGTGTATGTTTGTGTTTATTTGTGTGTGTGTTTGAGTGTGTGTGCGCATGTCTAAGTGTGTGTTTGTGTACATATGTGTGTTTATGCGCATGTCTGTTTTTGTGCTAGTGTGTCTGTGTATGTGTTCATGTACGCTCATGTATGTATGTGTGTGTGTGTGTGTTGATTGTGAGGGTCTGATTTAAATATTCATGCCCTTTCAGCCGTTAGTTCAGATCATTTTAAAATACAACATATATATATATATATATATATATATATAACACACAGCATCAGATTTAACAGTGCAGATGTTTAGAATAAGGTCAGGAGAATATGTCTTTGTCCCCCTCACACACACACACACACACACACACACACAGAGAGGCGGCATGTGTGATGTAAATGTGAGCCGGAGTGAAGGCATCTCTCAGCTCCTCCTTCATTCTAGAACACAGGACTTCATGTCATTGTAATTCATGTTGCCTAGCAACGCGGGAGTCGTCATAGCGGCCCAACAATAAAGAGATGACATGTACAGTGATGTGCAGAGCGCCTTAACGCAGAGATCCGCCATCTTTCCCCGCTCATCTGTGCTGCTGGAGGATCACAATCACACACACACACACACCCCATCAGCGCACACAAACCCAGACTGCACTAAACACAAATAAAGCGGAGACGCACAGACGGTCACAGTTCAAAAAGGATCACATTTAATCAACAAGCCATCCTAAGAGTCTCTTACTCATCAAGACAGAGGCGTCACAACAGCAATAAACAAACTGATTTATCTTTAAAGTCTTCAGCTTAAAAACAAAACACTTCTACCCATGCAACAGAAAGGTGGCTTAAAGGAGGCGCCCGGGCGGAGAGTGGCGCGTCTGTCATCATTTACTCGCCCTCGGGTGGAGGAGTCCTGCGCTTCCATATGGAGATGCTCATTAGACACTGGCATGATTTGAGGATGAAGCAGAGTTTCCAGTGGATGAGGAGCGGGAGAGACGTGTAGTGTGTGTATAGACGTGTTGGACTGTTGGTCTCGTAACACTAGCTGTGTTTCCATTCAGAGATGTGAAGTAGATTCATGCGCAATACTGGAATATCACATTAAACATCAGCGGAGGAAGCAGAGTTTGCATTCGATGAGAAACTAAGTGAAGTTTATTTATAAACAAATGTCGAGAGGATCACGTGCTTATGATTGTTCACAGCTGTTCCAACTTTAGCTAATGACTGATTATCCTATCAGACGATCCTTAACTCAGTATAAATAACCAGACTTTTCTCATCTCAATATCTCCGTCTTGAAGAAACCCCCCCCACCCAACCCTACTTTCCCTCCTTTCAAACGGGCGTCACGGTGGCCAGCGCTGTTGCCTCACAGCAAGAATGCCCCTGCTTTAATTCCTTTCCAAACCAGACGGCATTTCTGCGCGGAGTTTTGCTCGTTCTCCCCGTGGTCGCGTGGGTTTTCCCCGGGTCCTCCGGTTTCCCCCCACAGTTCAAAAACAAGCACCCTAAACAATTAATCCAAATACTTTAGCCAAACTCTGAGCACACCTTCAGCATCCATATCTGACACTTAGCTACAACAAGCAAGAGGGGGAGTCATCGAGATCTACCTGAGCTCAAACTCCCCTCTCGCCTTGCAACGGGAGGGAGCCCAGGGCTCGAGGATCTTATGAGCTCAGGGCTCTCTCCCGGGACAGCACGCCAAACACGCTTGTATAGACATCTAAACGCAGACAGCTTGGCTAAACCAAGGCTTAACTTGAGCTGTCAGTGAAAATCTTTTAGACGTGGTAAGTAATGTGTATGTCTATAGCGCATGTATCATGTATCAATCATGAGGGGGGTCTCTCCACACCACCACCAGTGTGCAGCTCCACTTGGATGATGCTCCGGCAGCCACCGGACAACAGCGCCAGTGCTTCACCACACACCAGCTGTAGGGGGAGTGGAGAGACAGTGATGGAGCCAATTCAGTGGATGGAGATGATTGGGAGGCCATGATGGGTAAGGGCTGATGGAAAGAATTTGGCCAGGATATTAGGGTTACACCCCTACTCTTTACTAGAAGTTCATTTATTCATTCATTCATTTTCTGCCGCTTTTCTGACATCTGGTCGCGGGTGCAGCAGTCTTAGGAGAGAACCCCAGACTTCCCTCTCCCCAGATACTTCCTCCAGGGAAATGCCGAGCCGTTCCTAGGCCAGCCGAGAGACATAGTCCCTCCAGCATGTCCTGGGTCTTCCCTGAGGTCTCCTCCTGGTGGGACATGCCTGGAACACCTCCCTAGGTAGGCGTCCAGTAGGCATCTGAAACAGATGCCCGAGCCACCTCAGCTGACTTCTCTGGATGTGGAAGAGCAGCTACTCTACTCCGAGCTCCTCCGGGTGTCAGAGCTCCTCACCCTATCCAGAAGAGTGCACCCTGCCACCCTGCGAAGGAAACTCATTTTGGCTGCTTGTATCTGAGATCTTCTCCTTTCAGTCGTGACCCAAAGCTCATGATCATAGGTGAGGGCAAGAACGTAGATTGACTGGTAAATTGAGAGTTTTGCCTTTCGGCTCAGCTCCTTCTTCACCACAACGGACCGGTACATTGACTGCATTACTGCTGCAGCTGCACCGATCCACCTGTCAATCTCACGTTCCATCCTTCCCTCACTCGTGAACAAAACCCCGAGATACTTGAACTCCTCCACTTGGGGTAAGGACTTTCCTCCAACCTGGAGATGGCAAACCACCTTTCTCCAGTGGAGCACCATGGCCTCGAAGTTGGAGGTGCTGATTCTCATCCCAGCCACGTCACACTCCGCAGCAAACCGCCCTAGTGGATGCTGAATGTCCATGTTCAATAAAGCCAACAGAACAACATCGTCTGCGAATAACAGAGATGAGATCCTGTGGTGCCCGAACCAGACCCCCTCCAGCCCAAGGCTGCACTTTAAAATTCTGTCCATAAATATTCTGAACAGAACTGGTGACAAAGAGCAGCCCTGCCGGAGACTTTACCAGAAGTGCCATGGGATTATCAATGAGCACAGAGCGTCAGAACCTCACTTAATAAACTAGATTAGTCACCAAACAGACAGGATTCACATGTGTCCTCATCTAATTCTGTTTATTTGATGACTGGTCTAGTTTTGGCCTATTCTTAGACATCCTATAGACTTCCACTGACAGCCCAAATTTAGCCTTGTTTTAGCCAAGGCGACTGTTTAGGCATCTATTAAAACAAGAAATGCCTGCTGGGGACCCTCAAACACATGTATATCTGATCAGCATCTGGCAGAAACCAAACCACATCATGCAGACTGATGAAGCGCACGAGTTTACTCACTAGATCTGTTTACATGGTAGCTAATGTGCATATGTTCTTGTTAAATAAAAGGTTTGGGTGGCGCAGTGGGTAGCACTGTGGCCTCACAGCAAGAAGGTCGCTGGTTTGAGTCTGGGATCAGTTGATGTTTCTGTGTGGAGTTTGCATGTTCTCCCTGTGTTGGCGTGGGTTTCCTCCGGTTTCCAGTCCAAACACATGCGCTATAGGGGGACTGATGAACTAAATTGGCCGTAGTGTATTGGTGTTTTCCAGTACTGGGTTTCATCCGCTGTGTTAAACATAAGCTGGAATAGTTGGCAGTTCATTCTGCTGTGGCGATCTATGGTGAATAAGGGACTAAGCTGAAGGAAAATGAATGAGTAATCCAAAATGCGCATTTAAACAGGTGGATGGAAACACAGCTAGTGATTTTCTAATGTGTGACGAGAAAGGAACGACTGAATTCATCATCATCATCATCATCATCATCGTGTCTCCCGAAGCCAAACGATGGCCTGTGATTAATGGGATCATGCTGTAATACAGTTTGTTTTGTCATTTCAGAGTTTGACAGAGCACCTCCACTTCAGTGCATCTTCCTCCTCAGCTTGTCTTCGGCATGAACAGCAGGGTTTGGAGAGGTGTAAGGGTGAGTAAATGATGACCAAACACTGCATCTCCGCTGATCTGCTCCTTTAATCTGGGATGGGGTCCTGATACGACTCGAATCAAGTCTCTGTTTCTCTGTCCGTGGTGTTTGGTTGAGGTGAGGTCAGTCTGAGATCCAAAGACTTGCCCTCGACGGGACTTTCTCAAACGCTTCATTCATAACGCTTAACGTGACTGTCGAGTGCTTGATTCTGATTGGATAATGGGCAGGTGTGCTGTTATTCTCAGATAAGCGCACAGATAAAGTAGTTCCGGCAGCTTCATATCACTCCGCTGAATGATTAGAGTTATCTCACAGCTACAAAATTACATTAGTAGGAGGAGCAGGAGATGTGGAGGACACTAGTGCTGCACACAGGAGGACAGAAACCTGACAGAATAACTCCAGAACACAACATGTGAACAGTGGATTCAGCAGCTGGACTGGAAACTAGAGGTGAAGAGCACTGATGCACTGCTTGACGTTGAATTATTAGAGAATAAAGCACACCTGAGGTATAATGAACACTCCGCTTCACTACATCGACACCTCCGCTGTTCATTATTCTCTAATAATTCAACAGTCTGTCATTAGTTATTCCTTAAGAAATGCATTTAAAAGTAATACATGAAGACTAAATTTGATTTACTGACTATTTTGTACATACAGCTAAGAATATGAACATAATATGCAAATTGCACGTTTCCTCCCATACAATACCTAAAAAGAAAAAGCTTGTATAATGCAGTGAAAAGTGATATTGGATTGAATTCTGTATAGACTATTTTATTACTATTAAACTACTGTTTTAAATGCTATATTTGTTATGTGTCGAGATAGAACTATTTAAACGGTTACACAGAGTGCCACTCATCACTGTCAGTTCCAAAGCAGTGGACCAATCAGAGGAACTCAGAGGCGGGGCAAGCCTTTGGAACTTGTATTTACAGTGAAAAGTTGAAACAAAAGTTATTTAATTTGACATTAACATTACGGAGGAGCAGCTTAGTTTATAAAACCTATCCTAAGCGATGCATCTCGTATTTGTTAAATGCAAAGACGCGTTCTGTGTGAACAGCCACTTAATTCAGAAATCCACATTAATCCCTTTTATATTTTGATATTAATCACATCTTATGTTTTTTTTTTAAGAAAGGAAAATGCTTAACGTGCGATTTAGGGTATTGCATTTATATTTTGGGATCATCTTCTTGTCTGTACATAGAACAAACTTTCATAAACAAACTGTACACCAAATTTGGTCTTTATAGATGACTTTTAAGCCTTTTCATGCTAACGGTTTTACATTGGAGAAAACTGATTAATGTGCAGTTTAATTGTACATGTTAATATTCACGTTAACGTACATATTCTTCATTACGCTTATGAATACATAGAATACTTAACAAACTGCATACCATATTTGGTCTGTATTTATGGCTTTTTAAAAACATTGATCCACATTAAGCAGTTCGTTTATGGGGAAAAAGCATATTTATTTTAAATATTTAAGTTGTGTAAGGTTTAATTTAGGGTGTTGTGTTTATATTCTGGGTTCATCTGCTTGTCTGTAGATAGAATATGTTTTTACAAAACTCCATACCAAATCTGGTCTGTATACGTCACTTTTTAAATCATTAATCCACATTTAGCACCTTTTTTTTGGAAGGAAAATGTATACATTGAATAAAACAATCGCTAAAGTTGCGTAAAGTACAGTTTAGGGTGTGGCGTTTATATTCTGGGTTCATCTGCTTGTCTGTACATAGAACATACTTTTACTAAACTCCATACCAAATTTGGTCTTTATAAATCCCTTTTTAAAAACAATAATCCACATTAATTACGTCTTTTGTGGGGGAAAAGTGCTTAGCGTTCAGTTTAGGGTGTTGCATTTGTAATCTGGGTTGATGTGCTCGTCTGTACATAGAAGATGTCTTTACTAAACTGTTTATCAAATTTGGTCTTGATTTATCACTTTTTAAATCATTAATCCACATTAAACACCTCTTTTATGGGAGGAAAATGCATAATTTTGAATACAAAAATTAGCTAAAGTTGTATAAAGTTCAATTTAGGGTGTTGTGTTTATATTTTAGGTTCATCTGCTTGTCTGTACATTAAATATGTATTTAGAAAACTCCAAACCAAATTTGGTCTTTATATGTCACTTTTTAAATCATTAATCCACATTAAACACCTCTTTTATGGGAGGAAAATGCACATTTTAAAATATTATTTTAGCTAAAATTGTATAAAGTTCAATTTAGGGTGTTGCGTTTATATTCTAGCTTGTCTGTACATAGAATATATATTTAGAAAACTCCATACCAAATTTGATCTTTATACATCACCTATTTACAACAATAATCCACATTAATTAATTCTTTAATGGGGGAAAATTGCTTAGCGTTCAGTTTAGGGTGTTGCGTTTCTAATCTGGGTTAATGTGCTCGTCTGTACTTAGAACATGTCTTTACTAAACTGTTCACCAAATTTGGTCTTTATTTCTCACTTTTTAAATCATTAATCCACATTAAACACCTCTTTTATGGGAGGAAAATGCATAAATTTGAGTAAAAACTTTGCTAAAGTTGTATAAAGTTCGATTTAGGATTTTGCATTTATATTCTGAGTTCATCTGCTTGTCTGTACATTAAATATACAGTTGAAGAGCAGTTAAAGTGACATATAAAGGCATAACTAGGTTAATTAGGGTAACTTGGCAGGTTAGGGTAATTAGGCAAGTCATTGTATAACGATGGTTTGTTCTGGAGACTATTGAAAACAAATATAGCTTTAAGGGGGCTGATAATATTGACCTTTTATTTTTTTTTTATTAAGAACTGCTTTTAGTCTAGCAAAAATAAAACAAATAAGACTTTCTCCAGAAGAACAAATATTAACAGACAAAATTTCCTGAATCTTTTAAACCTCATTTGGGAAATATTTAAAAAACAAAACAATTCCAAAGGAGATTCAATAATTCTGATTGCAACTGTATTTTTAATACAGTCCATGTCAAATTTGGTCTTTATAAATCACTTATGTAAAACATTAATCCACAATAATTAGTTTTTTATTGGGAGGAAAACGCGTTCATTTTTGAGTGTTGTTTTAAAATTCTGGGTTCATTTGCTCGTCTGAACATGGAACATGTCTTTACAAACTATATACCAAATTTAGTCTTCATATATATATTATTTTATAAATCATTATTCTGCATTGCTCAGTTTTATAGGAGGGAAATTCATAATTTTTAACAGAAATTTACATAAAGTTCAATTAAAGGTGTTGCGGTTATACTCTGGGTTCATCTGCATGTCTGTATATAAAACATGTCTTTACCAATCTGCATATCTAAATTGGTCTTTATATATATATATCAATTTTTAAATCATTAATCCACATTAAAGACTTTCATGTAAGGGAAATTTATCAATTTAAATACAATTGATAAAGTTCAGTTTGGGGTGTTTTGTTTATATTCTGGGTTCATCTGCTTGTCTGTACATAGAACTTATTTTTACTAAATTGTACACCAAATTTGGTCTTTATAAGTCACTTTATAAACATTATTCTGCATTAAGCATTTTCATGCAACCAGTTTATTTGGCTGGAAAATGCTTAATGCAAGCAATGTGTTCATATTCTGGATTAAAATAGCGATATTTTAACAAACTGCATAGCAAATCTGATCTTTATACATAACTAACAGCTGAAGTCAGAATTATTAGCCCCCCCTGTATATATATATATATATATATATATTTACCCAATTTCTATTTGACGGCAGGTAGATTTCTTTAACACATTTCTAATCATATAAGTTTTAATAGCTCATTTCTTTCCTCTTTGTCATGATGACAGCACATAATATTAGACTAGATATTGTTCAAGACACTAATATTCAGCTTAAAGTCACATGTAAATGCTTCACTAGGGTAATTAGGGTAAAGTTAGGGTAATTAGGCAAGTCATTGTATAACAGTGGTTTGTTCTGGAGACAATCCAACACTAATATTGCTGAAGGGGTGAATAATATTGACCTTAAAATGGCTTTAAAACAATTAAAACTGCTTTTATTCTAGCCCAAATAAAAAAAAATCCTGAATCTATATCATTTGGAAAGTATATTTCACAGGAGGCTGAATAATTTTGATTTCAGCTGTGTGTAAAGCATAGAGTCACGTTAAGCGTTTCTGACTTTAAGCGTTTCAGAAAGCTCCATCGCTGTCTCTCCGGCGGGGCATGTGCGACCTGACGCCCCCATTGCCGAACGGGCCACAGTGAGTCCTGAGGGGAAGGGGTAGAAAGTGAGGAGGACGGTGAGAGTCCCTGATTGATGGTCAGACCTCGGGGTAGATCGCAGTTCTTGTGGCGTTCCAGTCTGGTTTCATGATGTGGGTTTGTCGGGAGGTCTTCAGAAGAACCAGCGGAAAGTATCGGCGGCTCCGGCTGACGGCGCTCTCTGTTGGGAAACACAGGACAGATTCCAGACGCAGTTATTCACTGTATGCATGTGTACAATGGTGTGAATCATCTTCACATTATGATGCGATGAGTCAAAATGTTGGATCATGAGAAATGTGAATTGACATTGAGAAACGCAAATAACAGACTGACCCGACCATCTGTGCGCAAAGCCTTCAGGATCAGCCAATAGTGCTGCGTGTTGGTGTATGTCGGACATATTCTCTGACATATTGTCTGGTAAATGCATAAGTGTGATTATTGAGTGGCTGTGTGGAATACTTGATTCTGATTGGTCAAAAGTAGCATTATGATTTAGGTTATTTTCAGATAACAACTGATTGAAGTAATACGCTTATTTCACGCGGTCGCCTTTTTAAAGAACGAAAGTGAATCTGCGGTGAGAGGAAACACACAAGTGTAGGACCAGCACTGTAAACACTGCAGTAACATGCTGTGGACTACAAACCTCCAGCTGTTGCCGAGATTTCAAAATGCAGAAATGGTGTAAACATCACTTTAATATTATTCAGTAAGTTTAATTTACACAATTAAAAGCAGATTAGGCATCAAACAACATCACAATCTCTTTAAGAGTAATACACTTAAGTTTCCTCATGGGCTTTGCCATAGTGTTCACTGGTCAAATTTGTCTTGTTTACTGTTGGTTGCTAGGTTACCAATACTACAGTTAGCCACTCTAACAGCGTGATGGAAACCATGACTCCATCAAATTTGTCTTGTTTACTGTTGGTTGCTAGGTTACCAATACTACAGTTAGCCACTCTAACAGCGTGATGGAAACCATGACTCCATCAAATTTGTCTTGTTTACTGTTGGTTGCTAGGTTACCAATACTACAGTTAGCCACTCTAACAGCGTGATGGAAACCATGACTCCATCAAATTTGTCTTGTTTACTGTTGGTTGCTAGGTTACCAATACTACACTCAGCCACTCTAACAACTTGATGGAAACCATGACTCCATTATATTTGTCTTGTTTACTTTGGTTGCCAGGTTACCAATACTACAGTGAGCCACTCTAACAACTTGCTGGAAACCGTGACTCCATTACATTTGTCTTGTTTACTGTTTGTTGCTAGGTTACCAATACTACAGTGAGCCACTCTAACAACTTGATGGAAATTGTAACTAATTCACATTTGGGATTTTATTACATTTTTGTGAACTTTTTTGTTGCTAGAAGGGATACAGCTGTGATCTGACGTTAACGAGAAGTATTAATATTATTTTATTAAGGTATGTATTAATTGTAGTTTTTTAGCTAGAAGGGATATAGCTGAAGATACTCACATCTATACAGCATAATGTTTGTGACACTGTACGACAAATAATATTTTCACTTTACCGTGAGGTTTCGGTTTAGGGTTGAGATAGGGGTAGATGCTAATAACATACAATTAATGCGTAATTTAATTAATAATATTAAAACTTCATGGTAACTTCCGATTGCAGCTGTATCCCTACTAGCAACAATGGCAGGGGAGATCAAGGTTCTGGATTAATGTCATGTTTATTCATAATTTACCAAGTTTATTGATATTTACAATGTTTATTCATTCAATTTTCTTAAAGTAACTTCATAATTTTCTACCAAAATCATAAAGGAACTGTTTATCTGCGAAAGGAGTAGAGACAATATTGTAGTAACATAAACAGTGTGTATCTGACCAAAAGCATGTCATCCAGTTATACTGAAAAATAATTATTATTGCCGTCTCCATAGACATCCGTGCGTATTTTACTAACCTTAGATGACATGTTTTGCTTGTAGTTATGTGTATTTGAACGTCTGAAATCTAAAACAAGTGTTATTTGATGGAAAGCATGAATCGATTGTAATTTATGACAAGCGCCGCGCACCTCTATCTGTGCTTTTTATTTTACCAGTTGACATGCACTCTGAACGCTCTAATCACACCAGTGTGATCGTACGCCAGGGCTATTTAATTAGTTTGTCAGGGGGGCCGGTTCATGAAAAGCATCCCAAACAAAGAGCCGGAGAGATATGACTTGCTATATGTGTGTTAACACAACTACATATAAGAGCCCATATGCTGTATTTGTTCTCATAAAGACGCCCTTGTTGGCTTTTTCTACATTGAAATGTGAATATATTGTATTTTAAAACAACTGCACTGACCAATTGACCTTTTTTTTGTTTACAAACATTCAAAATGTTGTATTTCGCACAACAAAAGCAGTGCATTGCTGAAGTAGGCTTCTTACATTCAGACACATTCATATGTGATGTTTTGAACAGCAGAACAATTAGTGATGCAGCATTATAGATTATGTTGTACGATTATATACTATGAAGAATAATCACGCTTTCACGGTGATCACGTCTAATGTAATTTAGAACAACAAGCTTCATATTAGGGAAGTAGCTATTTAGACTAACTGTTGTTATCATCTGGGTTCATGTGTATATAATCATTTTAATAATCATTTGTCTAACATATATTTTGTTTTCATTGCACTGAAAGGCACGCACAACTCACCGTAAGATGTTTTCTACTGCATGCGCCCGGACAGGGGTAAGTTTGTTGCTCCGCTTGTGCGTGCATATTGTCATATATTCTAACAATAAAAATAACAAACTTGCAAGCGGAAAAGACGTGATTCGGAAACAGCCGCTGCTATAGTTTATCCGCTGTGCGTGCGTATTAGTCTCGGTGTACATACTTGAAACATTAAACTAGCGCACAGTTGGCAACTTGTCATAACTTTTCCGTGCAACAGAAAAGCGGCTTAGAGAAGCCTTTACGATTATTAACTGTGACGAATTAAAGCGTAGTTAATAGTGAAATCAGCTAATCGTTGCATCCCTATTATTGATTACAGTGCATTGTACAATAGGCATTTTCTACAAAACACATCCAAATGTTTTCGGCTGTCTGCACCACTTGCTTATGGTGACTCACGCTCTGCGCAGCCTCTGCAGCTCATACTGAATTGAACAGACGCACGTCACTTTATAGCTATAGCGGACTGAACTAAATTTATTTTTGATGTCTTGGTCATACTATTTGGAGGGCCAGAACAAATTACCTCGGGGACCAGGTTCGGCCCGCGGGCCGCCAATTGAATAGCCCTGTCGTACGCTTTAGGGATCAACCGAGGCAGATCACACTGGTGTGATTGTACGTGTGAAAGGGTTAAAGACCTTCAAAACTAAACAAACAAACTTTAAAATAATTTTAACGTCACACCACAACTGTGTTATAACATAGAAGAACAATATTGGGGTCACTTCCAGAACAAAACAATTAGATTAAAATAAATAAACAGAGGCAGCTAATTAGAATCCATCTTAGATTAGAGTTTACCAAGCTCAAGCATTCAAAGTAAAACTCTTCCTGCGCATAACTCTAGCACAGGGGTGTCCAAAATCAGTCCTGGAGGGCCGGTGTCCTGCATGTTTTAGTTCTAACCCCAATTAAACACACCTGAAGCAGCTAATCAAGCTCTTTCTAGGTATACTAGAAACTTCCAGGCAGGTGTGTTGAAGCAAGCTGGAGGTTAAATATGCAGGACAGCGGCCCTCCAGGACTGAGTTTGGACACCCCTGCTCTAGACTCTTCTAGTGTAACCTGCTATTCATGGCTGAATTGAAGAAATAGCGTAAACCAGGTTTTGACGTGTCTCCGGAACTAGATCTAATGGCAGTGGACTGGTTTCTGATGGTCTGATTGTGCTGCCAGTGAGCTTGTGAATAGATGAAGCTGTCTTTGTATTATTACCGAGAACTTACAACATGTTGCCTCATCTCACAGCCCTCACTGCCGACTCACTGTGTGTGTGTGTGTGTGTGTGTGTGTGTGTGTGTGTGCGCGGCAGAGTGATAAAGTGTGTGCTTGAGCGAAAGGGCATTTTTCCAGCATAAGAGGGCTCAAACCGTTCACACACACACACACATACACACACACACACACATTAATGCATGATGGTTAATTATGGCCGCTTGTGCCAAGACTGGGCTCGACTCCAAACCCCCAGCCACATCATTCCCAATTAAACAGCCCACTTCAATAGACCTCCCAGCATATGTGTGAGTCTGACGGTGTGTGTGTGTGTGTGTGTGTGTGTGTGTGTGTGTGTGTGCGTGCGTGCGTGTGCGCGAGTGTGAGTTTGACTGTTTTTGTGTGTGACTTTGTGTGTGAGAGAGAGAGACAGACCGTGTGTGTGTGTGAGAGAGTGAATTAGACTTTCTGTATGTAACTGTGTGTGTGTGACTGAGTTTGATTGTGTGTGTGACTGTTTGTCTGAATATATGTGTGTGTGTGTGTGTGTGTGTGTGTGTGTGTGTGTGTGTGTGTGTGTGTGTGTGTATGTGTGTGTGTGTGTGTGTGTGTGTGTGTGTGTGTGTGTGTGTGTGTGTGTGTGTGTGAGTGTGTGCGATTGTGAGTTTGTTGTGTGTGTGACTGCTTAAGTTACTGCGTGTGTGTGTGTGCGCGAATGTGAATTAGACTTTCTGTATGTAACTCTGTGTGTGTGTGTGTGTGTGTGTGTGTGTGTGTGTGTCTGTGTGTGTGTGTGTGCGAATGTGTGTGTATGACTGACTGTGAGGCTGTGTGTGTGTGTGTGTGACTATTTATGTGTGTGTGTGTGTGTGTGTGTGTGTGTGTGTGTGTGTGTAACTGTATGACTGTGCAGGTGTGTGACTTTACTTGTGTTACTGTGAGTTTGACTGTGTGTGTGTATGATTGAGTATGTCTGACAGTGTGTGTTTGTGTGTGTCTGACTGTGTGTGAGTATTTGTGTGTGTTTGAGTGTGACTGTGTCTGAATATATGAGTGTGTGTGTGTATTTTGTGTGACTGTGTGTCACTTTGTGTATGACTGTTTGGGAGTGTGTGTGTTTGAGTGTAAATAATTGTGTGACCGTGTGTGTGTAACTTTGTGTATGACTATGTGTGTGTATGTGTGTGTTTGTGCAGTTGTGTGTGTGGTTGTGTGTGCTTTTTGTGTGTGTGCGTGCATGTGTGCGTGTGAATCCTACCTCCATGGTGCTGCCCGGTTTCTTCTTGAGTTCTTCGCACTTCCTGAACTTGCAGATCTGGTGACCCGTCTTTCTGTTCCGGCAGGAGCTGCAGACGCCGCAGTTGATCAGCCTCCTGCAGGGGGCGCACACCCCGCATCGCTTGCGTTTGCGTTTCGCCGCTCCACTTCCGCTACTACTGCAGCTGCCGTTAGCATTACCGTTAGCATTCCCGCTGAGAGCCGCGGGGGAGCCAGAGCAGGACGACCCGCTGTGTTGGCAGTCCGCCGCCACGTTGGCGATCTGAAACGCGCTGTCGGACATGGTGACCCCTGACGACCCTGCTCCGGAGTGGAGCGTTGTCATGACGATGACCCCAGGGGGCAGTGATAAACCGCCTAATGGAGGCATTCCTCCGAATGTCCCGCCGCGGTCTGATTCTGCAACTCCGCCTTGCGGCACTGACGGCGGACACTTCAGTCGGTTCATGCACTCAGCGCCCGTTACCGGAAGACCGCGGCATTGCTCCGCTGCCAACGGCGACAAGAAGTTGTCAGCGCCCATTTGGAGGGCGGAGTCTTGTGGAATGTGTTTGGCGGACATGTGAACGTTGACTTGCTCCGCCCTCGACATGCCAGTCCGATGTGTGTGTGGTGCATTTACGTTAACCGCTGCAGGCTTCCGGCCCCAGAGCATGGCGTTATCACATGGCCAGGGCGGCATCGCTGATAGGCGGGCTGACGGGAAGAGGGGCGTGGCGATGCGGGCGATTTTGGCGGTCTGCGGAAATGGGGTGGCAGCAGCGGCGGCGGCGGCAGCGGTGCTGTTCTTATAAAAGGTAGCAAACGAGCGATAGCGCTCCATCTGCGCACTGTAGTCCAACACAGGGTTCACGCAGGAGTCGATCTGAAGAGGGAAGTCCCGCCCAGGGGTGGGGTTATAGTGTTGGGCGTGGCCATGGGCGTGGCCATGAGCGTGTGGGGTCTCCATGCACACACTACTGCTCATGTTCGCCATCGGAGCAAAACAAACACACACTAACGCCCAAACATCCACAGCAGTGGTCCTGCGGAGGAGACAGAAGAGCTGAAGGTCAGCAGAGTATACACAACTATTATCATACGCAAAACAGACGCTAAAATCAGTTATTAGTAGGCCCACACGGAATCTGCGCGCGTAGAATTACGCAGATTTTCAGCCCATCATTAATTCTGTTTATTTACTTGTGTAAATGTGCGTAAATTAATATTTATTCAGTTTTTAAATTAATTACAGTAATATTATTGACTAATATGAACATTTTTATCTTATTTAGTTACAATACAGTTTGTACAGTAATATTTTCTGTCTTTTAAGGCTGATTTATACTTCTGCGTCAAGCGCACGCGTATGCTACGGCGCAGCCTAATCGTGCACGCATAGCCCCTCGCCGTGGCCATCGGCTTCGCTGACGCACACCTCTCAAAAATTGTAATGTGTAGCGCAAGCTCTGTGATTGGTCGGCTTGGTAGTACTGACGAGTGTGGGCGGAGGTGAGAGCCGCGCAAACGTGACGCAGCAGGTGTTTACAAGTGTGGAGTCCCGTGAAGGAGCTCCGGATGGAGACTGCTGTTTTTTGTTTACCTTATGATTAAAGTTGTTGCACGTCTGCCGGTTTCCGCCTTAAAATAAACGAATTTGAACCACTTGAATATTAAGTAAGCGTTCAGAAAAAACAAAACACCAGCGAAGAAACTCGACGCAGAGAAACATAAACACCTCACTGCCAACTAGCGCTTCGGAAGTGTATTGCAGAGCAACAGAAACAGCGCGCAGAAGTATAAATGCACAGCTACGCGCGATCACTTGACGCAGAAGTATTAACCAGGCTTTAGTCGATATATTATATGAGAGACTTGCTTTGTTTACCAAATAAAGTAAATCAAATTTGATTTGCAATTTAAACATTAAATAAAAGTAAAAAAATATATATAGTTTTTTTATTTCGCATATTAAGCTTTTATTTAAGATACTCCCAAAATAATTCCGCAGATTTTTAATCTTTAATCGCAAATAGCAAAAAACATTCGCAGATTCCGTCTGGCTCTAGTTAGCAATCTTTAGTATCTATATTTGTCTCTATTTTCTTTATTATTAAAACTGTAAAAAAAAAAATCCTAAATTACTGATTAAATACTGAGTAGCAGATTTTAGAAGAAGCCTTAAACTATAAATAAATAAAAATATTTATCCAGTAGGATCTATTTAGTTTATTTGTAATTAATTTTAATGTGTTTTGTCATTTGTAATAATTACATTATATCCTAAAATAAATGATCGTTCATTTTTTCTAGTCTGCATACATGAGATTCAGTCAAATTTGCATTAAGAGCGTCAGAAAATGGCAGTTCAGATCAATAAAACAACACTGCTGCTCATTTCTTTTGCATGTCCATCCCATAGTTTGATCAAACCCCATCAGGCCTGTCCTTCAGTGAGTTTAATTAGAGGAGCAGCAGGATTAATCATCAGGCTTGGAGAGGAAAGTTACCATGTCAGAATGAATGTTTGTTTATGTGAAAGGGAAAAAGAGAGAGAGAAGGAGAGAAAGAGAGACGCTTTTCCCCCTCCGACGCCCCCCCGCTACCGTTGCCTCGAGCATCAATTACGGTAATTACTCTCCGCCTGCTGCGGCAGCGACGCGCGCGCGGATCAGAGGTCATTAAGGGCGTCAGACCGCTGGACACCGCGGCGCAATTAAAGGCGACGGATTAATTCTCTTGGCCATCGCGCGCGCGTCTGAGAGAGAGAGAGAGAGGGAAGGAGAGAGAGTGAGGGAGGGGGTGAATGAGGGGGGGGAGGCGGAGGACGGAAAATGGACGAGCTTTACCTTTAGACTCGCGACGCTTCACGATCCTTTAACGGAGAGCATCACCGCGCGCTGATGCCGCCTCAATAATCCCCGTTACAAGAAAAACACGCGCCGCGAAACAACAGGACGCGTCCGTTTTAACGATCACCGTGAGCAGCTGCGGCGCTAAATACCGAGACTAACGGGAATAATAAATAATATTGACGCCGCCAACGACGCACCGTCCTCAGGGGCGGGTATGGGTGACGGAAGGGTAGACGGCTCCTCCCGGTGTGTGTGTGTGTGTATGTGTGTGTGTATGTGTGTGTGTGTGTGTCGCGCTGCGTGTGGCTGACGGGGGTGTGAGGTGAGGAAGCGCCGTTGCGGACACCTCCTGATCATTGGCGGGAAATGATTGTGGAAGCGCGGGAGGCGCGCGGGGGCTGACATACGGGGTCTCGCGCGGCGCGGAGGGTAATGCGTGTCAACTCCTCGCGCGCCCCTTTTTTTTTCCCGCCGATGCCTGAATGACGGTTATTAATCACGGGCTTCGCGCCGCGGCTTCTGTGAGGGTTTTTTTCCAGAGGAATTTTGCGGTTCATTACGGTTCATTTGCGGCTCGTTACCGTAATTACCCGCGGCACCGGGAGGCTAATTAAAACAGAACGGGTCCGAGGCGAGAAGGCGTTTCCCCCCGGTGGAGCAGATCCCGGCCGGTTGGGAATTGACTGTGTGTGTGTGTGTGTGTGTGTGTGTGTGTGTGTGTGTGTGTGTGAGAGAGAGAGAGAGAAACCTTGACGCATCTGACAGACATTCTTTATGAGAGGATCTGAGAGGAAATCAGCTCTTGGCGCCATAAATATAAACCCCTCATATCTGATATAAACATTTCTAAATATGGAGATTCATCATTTACATATTATAGCTATATTGCCATTCTATACTTAAATATACGATTATATTGATGTTGTAAAATTAAATCGCTCTCGCTTTCTATCTCCTCTCCATATACATAATCATACAAAGACATCATTTGATAGTATTTAATTATATATATAAAATATGTATTGCCTGTATGTACTATCGCATGTACATTTTCACTCAATACCAAAAATTATGCATATATAATTAGCATTTATTCTTTATTTATTTATATATGTGTGTGCGCGTGCACATCAAGTAGCTTTATGTCTATAGCGCTTTTACAATGTAGATCGTGGCAAAGCTGATTAACATATATAAACCCAGGGAGGAAACATGTCATGCAGGAAGCATATTCACACGCAGTTTATAGATCATATATGTATATTGCATATATTTATGTGTTTAATATGTATATGTAAACAGAATAATAAAATAATTGCTGCAGTGATAGATAGATAGATAGATAGATAGATAGATAGATAGATAGATAGATAGATAGATAGATAGATAGATAGATAGATGGATGGATGGATGGATGGATGGATGGATGGATGGATGGATGGATGGATGGATGTTCATCAGTCTTCCAGGAACAATGAGCGCTCAGCTGCGCCCTCTTGTGTCGGAGCGCTGCAGTTCTCTGGCCTGTAATGTAAAGCGCTGTGTCTGCAGTTCTGCTGTTGTCCACTAGGTGTCGATCAGACATCACGCTTCTGAACACCGTGATGAAGGTCATAAAGCAGTCAGTGATTTCACTCAGACGGAGAGCGTTCAGCAGTGTGCGTGTGTGTGTGTGTGTGTGTGTGTGTGTGTGTGTGAGTGATATATAATTGTATGGCATATTCTTCAGGACTGTTTGTTTACTTAGATAAGCCCCCCCCCCTCCTCCACACACACACACACACACACACACAAACAGGTACATATGGTACATACAGGTACATACATATAATATCATAATTAAAGTAAAATAATATAGAGTCCATGTGACCACAAGTTTGTGCAAGTTGATCCACAGGTAAATCAGCCCATCTTTCTGACAAGATATATCTGTCATTTATCCATCTCCATCCATCCATCCATCCATCCATCCATTATTCTATCTATCTATCTATCTATCTATCTATCTATCTATCTATCTATCTATCTATCTATCTATCTATCTATCTATCTATCTATCTATCTATCTATCTATCTATCTATCTATCTGTCTCCATCCATCCATCTCCACCCATCATCCATCTCCATCCATCCATCCATCCATGCACCCATCCATCCATCCATCTATCTCCATCTATTTATTCATCCATTTATCTATCCATCCATCCATCCATCTTTCTGACTAGATATATCTGTCATTCATCCATATCCATCCATCCACCCATCTATTTATCCATCCTGTCCATCCATCTCCATCCATCCATCCATCCATCCATCCATTCATCCATCTATTTATCCATCCATCCATCCATCTATCATCCATCCATCCATCTATCTGTCATTCATCCATCCATCCATCCATCCATCCATCCATCCATCCATCTGTCATTCAGCCATCCATCCATCCATCCATCCATCCATCCATCCATCCATCCATCCATCTATCTGTCATTCAGCCATCCATCCATTCATCCATCCATCCATCCATCCATCCATCCATCCATCTATCTGTCATTCAGCCATCCATCCATTCATCCATCCATCCATTCATCCATCTACCATCCATCCATCCATCCATCCATCCATCCATCCATCCATCCATCCATCTGTCATTCAGCCATCCATCCATCCATCCATCCATCCATCCATCCATCTATCTGTCATTCAGCCATCCATCCATTCATCCATCCATCCATCCATCCATCCATCCATCCATCCATCCATCTATCTGTCATTCAGCCATCCATCCATTCATCCATCCATCCATTCATCCATCTACCATCCATCCATCCATCCATCCATCCATCCATCCATCTATCTGTCATTCAGCCATCCATCCATCCATCCATCCATCAATCTATCTGTCATCCATCCATCCATCCTTCCATTCATCCATCTCCATCCATGTCATCCATCCATCTGTCATCCATCCATCTATCCACCCTCCTACCTGTCCGTCAGTCCATATACACACACCACCAGTCAAAAGGAGTCAGTAATATTTGTGAATGTTTTAGCAGAAGCCGTGTCTGCTCACCGCAGAAAAGCTGAAAAATCACCGCAAAGAAGCTGTGAAATATTATTACAATTCAGATTTCCTATTGAGCAATCAGGAGGTGCATTTCCAGATTTTACCTAAACATTACAAGGGCAAACTATCATTATTGTTCTTAATGACACACACAGATGAATCGTTCAGCACCAAACAGGCAGTGTGAGCCAACAACAGCTTCAGTGTGTCTGTCGTGAACACACTCCTCCACCCTCCACCCTCCACCGCTCTGTGTGTTTATAATCGTGTTTGTGTGTTTAGGCTGTTTTGACACAATCATGTTTCTGTCTGCTCTTCACCAGAACACACACACACACACACACACACACACACACACACACACACACACATTTACTTTCAAATTGAAATGAAAGAAATGCTATAATTACCAGCACAGGATGTAGCTGGAGGAAATATACAGGTTCCCGGCAAACTTTACAAGCTCCCAGAGTAATTATAGTGTGTGTGTGAGTGTGTGAGTGAAGAAGAGAGAGAGACAGAGAAAGAGAGTGTTTGTGTGTGCATGTCTGTCAGTATCTGTGTGTGTGTGTGTGTGTGTGTGTGAAGGAGAGAGAGACAGAGAAAGAGAGTGTTTGTGTGTGCATGTCTGTCTGTATCTGTGTGTGTGTGTGTGTGCATATATTTGTGTTTGCGTGTGTGTGCATGTGTCTGAGAAAAAAAGTGTGTGTGACAAAGTGTGAGACGGAGCGTGTTTGAGTCTGTCTGTGTGTGTTTGTCTGAGAGAGAAAGTGAGTGTGTGTTTGTGTGTCAGAGAGACAGCATGCCTGCATGAGTGAGTGTGTGTACGAGAGTGTGTGTTGTGCGTGTTTGTGTATAAATCTGAAATAAAGACTGTGTACAAGAGAAAGAGAATAATCTGTGTGTGTATACGTGTGTGTGTGTGTGTGTGTGTGTGTGGGTGTATGAGTGTGAAAGATAGTGGTGTGTTTGCACGTGTTAGAGAGTGTTTTTTTTTGTATGCTTTTGTGTGTGTGTCCTCATGTGTGTGAGTGTGTGTGTATGGATGTGAAAGATAGTGCACGTGTTTGCATGTGTCAGAGAGGTGTGTGTGTGTGTGTTTGTGCGCGTATGTGTATGGGTGTGTATGGCTGTCAAAGATAGCGATGTCTGTGCACATGTCAGAGTGTGTTTTTAGTGTGTGTGTGTGTGTGTGTGTGTGAAGGAGAGAGAAAAAGAAGAGTGTGTGTGAGTGTGTGTTTCTGTATGTGTGTGCGCGCGAGCATTTGAGAGAGAGAGAGAGAGAGAGAGAGAGAGAGAGAAAGAGTGTATGTGTGTGTGTGTGTGTCCCAGACCTGCCCTTGCTGGTGTTCATATGCGTTTCCCTGGAGAACAAAACACACACACACACACACACACACACACACACACACGCACGCGCAGATCAGATATGTGTGTGCTCTTCATAAACACTTACAGTTCCTCAGTGGAAAGTTCTGACAGGTCGTTGTACACCCATAACCCCCCTCTCTCACACACACACTGATGTCATGACGGCAGAATGAATCGGCCTCAGCAGTGCGCGCGCACACACACACACACACCTGACGCGCGCTCCCGCTCTCCACACGCGAACTTCGAGACGTTTTAGCGAGAAACTGAATGAGAGACCGCAGATCCGGTGTGTGTTCACAGCTCTGTGATGGATGTGCTGTTGTTTTTCTCTCTCATCGGTGTTTGTGCAGCTGCAGGTACACACACACTCAGGTAAGACGCGCTTTTATATGACTATATGCACGTAAAGCTTAATAAGTTACTACGGATCAACACAGTTATAGTGAGACTGACGCTATCCGAGAGAAAGAAGTGTCCCGACAGCAGCTAATTTGAGTATTATATTTATTATTTTAATACATGTTATTAATCCGCGTGTGAATGTCAACTACAGAAATTGTCATGGCAACCGTATTTTCCGCGGAAGTATGCGACTAGTTTGTGTTGTAAATATGGAAGTTTGTTATATATAAAAGTATATACAGTTGAATTATTCGCCCCCTTTGAATTTGTTTTCTTTTTTAAATATTTCTTTTTTATTTAAATATAAACTTATTTATTTTATTTCAGCTAGAATAATAGTTTTTATTTTTTTAAACACAATTTTAAGGTCAATATTATTCGCCCCTTATAGCTATATACATTTGTCTGATAGTCTACTGCACAAACTATCGTTATACAATAACTTGCCTAATTACCCTAACCTGCCTAGTTACCCTAATTACCCTAGTGAAGCCTTTACATGTCACTTTAAGCTGTATAGAAGTGTCTTGAAGAATGTCTAGTCTAATATTATTGACTGTCATCATGACAAAGAGAAAATAAAGCAGTTATTAGAGATGAGTTATTAACACTAGTATGATTACCCTGCTGAAAAAAAACAGCTTAAACCAGCCTAAGTGTGTTTCTGTGTGGAGTTTGCATGTTCTCCCTGCGTTTGCATGGGTTTCCTCCAGGTGCTCCGGTTTCCCCCACAGTCCAAACACATGCGCTATAGGGGAATTGATGAACTACACTGGCCATAGTGTATGAGCGTGTGTGTGTGTGTGATTGAATATGTATGGGTGTTTCCCAGTACTGAGTTGCAGCTGGAAGGGCATCCACTGTGTAAAACATATGCTGGATTACTTGGCGGTTCATTCCGCTGTGGTGAAAAAGAGTCTAAGCCAAAGAAAATGAATGAATGAATGACAAATAACATGCACCTTAATGTAAAGCTGCATTGGAATGATGTTGTGAAGAGCACTACACAAATAAGCAGAGTTGGCATCGTGCAGCCACAGGACAACATCGCCAGTGCTTCACCACACACAAGCTATAGGGGGAGTGGAGAGACAGTGATGGAGCCAGTTCAGTGGATGGAGATGATTGGGGGTCATGATGGGTAAGGGCTGATGGAGGGAGTTTGGCCAGGACACCGGGGTTACACCCCTACTCCTTACCATGTGCCATGGAGTTATTAATGAGCACAGAGAGTCAGAAGCTCAGTTTAACATCTCATCTAAAAGACGGCGCTCACTGAGTAGTATAGTGTCTCTTTCATTATACTGGGGCATTAGGACCCACACAGACCACAGGTTGAGCGCCCCCTGCTGGCCTCACTAACACCACTGCCAACAGCAGCCTAGTTTACCCATGTGGTCTCCCATCCAGATACTGACCAGACTCAGCCCTGCAAATGGTTGAGAGCAATTTCCTTCATTGTGTGTGTGTGTGTGTGTGTGTGTGTGTGTGTGTGTGTGTGTGTGTGTGTGTGTGTGTGTGTGTGTGTGTGTGTGTGTGTGTGTGTGTGTGTGTGTGTGTGTGTGTGTGTGTAGGTCATCAGAGCTGCTGGTGTCTGATGGAGTGTGTGTGTTCGGCTGGATGAGGAACTCAAATGCACAGTGCAGACGTGAGTAAACACACACACTCTTTGTAACATTCACAGAAATAATTTCAGAAGTAAAACAGAAGTGTATGTCACACACTCACACACTCATTCATCCTCACAGATGTAACATCTGATATAAAAAATCCTTTGAAATAATGCTGAGCGCATGTTGGGTTGATTGCATGATACTACTTGTGTGTTTTTTATTTATGTACTATTATGTATTTAATATTTTAATGAAGAAATATATAGATTTATATTTAATTTGGGTTTACTTTTTAGTAAATGTGCTAGATATTCAAACTATTTAGCTGTATTTTGTTTCTGTTTAAGTTACATTTATTTCCAATTAATAATTACTGGACAAAACTATTTTTGTTCATTTAATATTTGTATTTTATTTAATAGGTATATTTATTAATATTTAATAGAGCCAAATATAGTGTACTTTAGCCAAATATGGTCAAACATTATATTTCATTAAGCCAAATATAGTGCACTATAACCAAATATGGTAAAATATTGTATTTAATAAAGCTGAATATAGTGTAATATAACCGAATATAGCCAAATATTGTATTTAATAAAGCTGAATATAGTGTAATATAACCGAATATGGCCAAATATTGTATTTAATAAAGCTGAATATAGTGTAATATAACCGAATATAGTCAAATATTGTATTTAATAAAGCTGAATATAGTGTAATATAACCGAATATAGCCAAATATTGTATTTAATAAAGCTAAATATAGTGTAATATAACCAAATATAGCCAAATATTGTATTTAATAAAGCTGAATATAGTGTAATATAACCGAATATAGCCAAATATTGTATTTAATAAAGCTGAATATAGTGTAATATAACCGAATATAGTCAAATATTGTATTTAATAAAGCTGAATATAGTGTAATATAACCGAATATAGCCAAATATTGTATTTAATAAAGCTGAATATAGTGTAATATAACCGAATATAGCCAAATATTGTATTTAATAAAGCTAAATATAGTGTAATATAACCGAATATGGCCAAATATTGTATTTAATAAAGCTGAATATAGTGTAATATAACCGAATATGGCCAAATATTGTATTTAATAAAGCTGAATATAGTGTAATATAACCGAATATAGCCAAATATTGTATTTAATAAAGCTGAATATAGTGTAATATAACCGAATATGGCCAAATATTGTATTTAATAAAGCTGAATATAGTGTAATATAACCGAATATAGCCAAATATTGTATTTAATAAAGCTGAATATAGTGTAATATAACCGAATATGGCCAAATATTGTATTTAATAAAGCTGAATATAGTGTAATATAACCGAATATAGCCAAATATTGTATTTAATAAAGCTGAATATAGTGTAATATAACCGAATATAGCCAAATATTGTATTTAATAAAGCTGAATATAGTGTAATATAACCGAATATAGCCAAATATTGTATTTAATAAAGCTGAATATAGTGTAATATAACCGAATATGGCCAAATATTGTATTTAATAAAGCTGAATATAGTGTAATATAACCGAATATAGCCAAATATTGTATTTAATAAAGCTGAATATAGTGTAATATAACCGAATATGGCCAAATATTGTATTTAATAAAGCTGAATATAGTGTAATATAACCGAATATAGCCAAATATTGTATTTAATAAAGCTGAATATAGTGTAATATAACCGAATATGGCCAAATATTGTATTTAATAAAGCTGAATATAGTGTAATATAACCGAATATGGCCAAATATTGTATTTAATTAAGCCAAATATAGTGTACTATAGCCAAATATGGTCAAATATTATATTTCATAAAGCTAAATATAGTGTACTATAGCCAAATATGTACAAATATTATATTTCATAAAGCCAAATATAGTGTAATATAACCAAATATGTCCATATATTATATTTCATAAAGATAAATATAGTGCAATATAACTAAATATGGCCAAATATTATATTTCATAAAGATAAATATAGTGCAATATAACCAAATATGGCCAAATATTATATTTCATAAAGATAAATATAGTGCAATATAACCATATATGGCCAAATATTATATTTCATAAAGATAAATATAGTGCAATATAACCAAATATGGCCAAATATTATATTTCATAAAGGTAAATATAGTGCAATATAACCAAATATGGCCAAATATTATATTTCATAAGGATAAATATAGTGCAATATAACCAAATATGGCCAAATATTATATTTCATAAGGATAAATATAGTGCAATATAACCAAATATGGCCAAATATTATATTTCATAAGGATAAATATAGTGCAATATAACCAAATATGGCCAAATATTATATTTCATAAAAATAAATATAGTGCAATATAACCAAATATGGCCAAATATTATATTTCATAAGGATAAATATAGTGCAATATAACCAAATATGGCCAAATATTATATTTCATAAAGATAAATATAGTGCAATATAACCAAATATGGCCAAATATTATATTTCATAAAGATAAATATAGTGCAATATAACCAAATATGGCCAAATATTATATTTCATAAGGATAAATATAGTGCAATATAACCAAATATGGCCAAATATTATATTTCATAAAGATAAATATAGTGCAATATAACCAAATATGGCCAAATATTATATTTCATAAGGATAAATATAGTGCAATATAACCAAATATGGTCAATTATAGAGTGTATTTTTTTCAGGAGATTGCACTGGGTGCGCAGTGTTCTCTTCTGAACATACACACTCGTTCTGATGTGTGATGTGTGTTGTGTGTTTGTGCAGCAGTGTGTGAGTCGGGCTGTAAACACGGAGAGTGTGTTGGTCCAGATCAGTGTCTCTGTCATCCAGGATACACCGGCAAGACCTGCAGGCAGGGTATGAGTGTGTCACACACACATACACATGCACACACTGAGAACCACCCATTTACAAACATTAACAGAGAAACACACACACACATGCAAACACACCCAGAGAAACTTACTTACACACACACATGCAAACACACTTACACACTGAGAAACACACTTGCACACAGACACACACATATACATACACCAACACACACTTAGAAACTCACACACACAAACAACTAAACAAACAAACACATTCTGACACACACAGACACACACTCTCACACATAAAAACTCACACAAGCACAGTCACACACAAACACACAGGGACACACTCTCGCACATACAAACTCACACACGCACACCTTGAGAAATATGCACACACTCTCACACAATCTCACACAAACACACTCTTACACAAACATTCACACAAACTCACACTTGCAAACACACACAGACACACTCTCTCAAAACACTGTCACACACCTACAAATTCGCACACTCTCACTCATACAAATTTATACACACACACACACACACACACACACACACACACACACACACACACACACACACACACACACACACACACTGAATACACTCCAGTGTGAATATTCTCACAGCTCCTCAGTCTTTCCGTTATAAATATTAACACGTGACATTGTGTCTGGTGACATCATGTGTGTGTGTGTGTGTGTGTGTGTGTGTGTGTGTGTGTGTGTGTGTGTGTGTGTGTGTGTGTGTGTGTGTGTGTGAGCGAGAGTGTGTGTGTGTTTTGGTCATTAACACACAGGTGTCCAAACGCTCTGTCCAATCAGACGTAGTGGTGTGTGCCTCAGGGGTTTGTGCTGGTGAATGATGGGATGTGTGTGTGTGTGTGTGTGTGTGTGTGTGTGTGTGTGTGTGTGTGTGTGTGTGTGTGTGTGTGTGATGGCGCTCAGAGGCCTGATGGGATTCATATTCTCCTCTGATTTACAGGACACACACACACACACACACACACACACACACCACGGCTGTTTTCTTTGGCCTTCTGTCTCCTGCAGAGTCTGAGGAATGTGGTTATGATGTATACTCCTCTGTGCTTATTAATGGAGAGTGTGCTTAAACGAGTCTCGTGGGTTTGTTGCTTTAAGGATGTTCTGCTGGTGTTCGTTTTATAGATGGGCTCAGTGTGATGAGTTGATATTTTCACACACACACTGAAGCTCCCCGTGTCTGAATGTATTTATGTATTCTTTATTATTCATTACCCTAAAATGTGTCAGACACAGAAACCTCGCTCACCTCGCTATAACCCACTCCACCTTTCACCTTTCATGCTTTATTTTTATTATTATTTAGCCGCATATTGTGTTCTGTGTCCTGATTGGCTGTAGACCATTGTCAATCAATCTCCTCTGGGTCTCCTGCACAGTAGAGAATGCATTGAGCTTGGCAAATTCATATAAATCTTTGATCGCTAACACTGTATTATACGCCCGGCGAAAGGCGCGATGCAATTGTTGTTTGGTAGTTTCAGCTTGGCGCAAGAGTTGTTTTGGCGTTTTGCAGCACGCTGTTTAAATAGCAAATTCATTTGCGCTCATATGTGCCCCCACATTTCTGCTCTTAAAATGAAGGCGTTCGGAGGCGCAGTGCTGGCGCGTTGCTATTTTGAGGAATCATAATGGATTGTTCTATAGACCAAAACAAAGCCGGTCTATTGTCTGGCGCAGAGTGCACCTGGCTTACACACTGCTTAATACACACAAGATGTAGAGCACTACGCAAATATCTTTACATATGAAAAAGAATTAAAATATTAAGGATATATATATATATATATATATATATATATATATATATATATATATATATATATATATATATATATATAGGATGTAAATATAAAGGATTAAAATATTACAAAACATAATATTTTCTAGCCTACATAAATATAAAAACCACTGCTTTCATGCCTTCTTCATCTTAGAGGACTTTTCAGTTTATTCGTGGCAATTTGCTTT
>NC_141043.1:49190000-49200000 GCF_052040795.2 Danio rerio | reverse complement strand
TGTCACAGAAAGGACATTCTTAGTAAATATAGATGAATATACATCGCAAGAACACAATATATTATATGGTGTTCCTCAGGGATCTATCCTAGGCCCAAGTCTATTTTTATTATATATACTTCCTTTAGGTAGTATAATTCAGAAATATGGCATGAATTATCATCTTTATGCTGATGACATACAATTATATATTTCTGTTGAGCCAAGAGACACAACTGCATTGGAAAATTTGTCCAACTGCATGTCCAATATTGTGCAATGGATGACTGCAAATTTTTTAAAGTTGAATAAAGATAAAACAGAAATTCTAATTGTGGGCAAAAAACCTGAGCGAGAGAGGATTGAAGCAGAACTGTGTTCTTTAGGTTTACAATCAAAAAAAGAATTAAAGAACCTGGGTGTTATTTTCGATTGTGATCTTAGTTTTAAATCTCATATTAATCAAGTTACAAAAACATGTTTTTATCATTTACGAAATGTTGCCAAAATTCGTTCTTTCCTATCTTTTGATGATGCCAAGAAATTAATTCATGCTTTTATTTTCTCTCGGCTTGATTATTGCAATGCTATCTATACTGGTCTACCTAAGGGTTCTACAATGAAGTTGCAATTGATACAAAATGCAGCAGCCAGAGTTTTAATGAAATTGAAGAAACGAGAACACATTACACCAGTATTAATAGAATTACACTGGTTGCCTGTGCACCAAAGGATAGATTTTAAGATTCTTTTATTAGTTTTTAAAGCACTACACAATATGACACCTTCCTACATTTCCGACTGTTTAACAAAATATAATCCAAACCGTTTTCTACGCTCTTCTAGTGCTGGACTTTTAGAATTTTACCCTGTAAATCTGAGGCGATCTGGCGGCACTTCTTTTAGCCATTATGCTCCAAAAATTTGGAACTGTCTCCCCCTTGAAGTGAAAGAATCACCAAGTATTCATGTTTTTAAAAAGCGTGTTAAGACACATCTTTTTAAAATTGCGTATGATTAAACAAGTCTGTTAGGTGTACGCATTTTATCTATTTTGTTGTAGGTTTATGTATGTAATGTATGGTGTGTGCCTGCATATGTAAGGACTATTGTGTGTGTGATCATGTGAATATACACTTACATTTTGTGTACATGAATGTTTTTATTTCAGTATATGTGATAAGTTTTTGTGGTCTATTTTAATTGCTTTTGTTGTTGTTTGTGAGGCACTTTGAGTTGCATGTATGTTGGAAAAGTGCTATACAAATAAAGTTTATTATTATTATTATTATTATTATTATTATAAAAGCCAAGTTCATTGCAAAAATGTAGTAATATATACACATATGTAAGTGCTTCATAATAGTGGGTGGGGCTACAGGTCTCTCATGTTGCAGCTTCTCTCTGAGTGGTTGATATTCCGCACTGCATCATGGGTAATGTAGTGTTTTTGCTCAAATTGTTCTATTAAACAACCCTAATTAAAATCAACTAAATTAATCTGACCAGACAGACTTGACGAATGCATATAATCAGTTAAAGCCCTCACAAGAGGTCAGTCTTATTCAAAATATGATTTATTTTCCTAGTCATCTTTCCTCTTATGTTTTACTGCGGGAAGTGCTCTACAGTTCAGCTCTTCATCGACTGTTGGCATGTTTTAATGATGTTGTATTTTCAGCCGTTGTTAAGGTCACTATTGAGCCCGCAAAACCAGTCACAGTCAGCCCGACAACCATCTCTATGGCAACAACGTCCATGACAACCACTAAAGTACAACCAAAAACAACAATCACCATGGCAACAACTACCGCACAACCCACAACAACAACAACAACAACCATGGCAACAACTACCACACAACCCACAACAACAACAACAATAACCATGGCAACAACTACAGTACAACCCACAACAACAACCATGGCAACAACTACAGTACAACCCACAACAACAACCATGGCAACAACTACAGTACAACCCACAACAACAACCATGGCTAGAACTACAGTACAACCAACAACTACAGCACAACCCACAACAATAACCATGGCAACAACTACAGTACAACCCACAACAACAACCATGGCAACAACTACAGTACAACCCACAACAACAACCATGGCAACAACTACAGTACAACCCACAACAACAACCATGGCAACAACTACAGTACAACCCACAACAACAACCATGGCAACAACTACAGTACAACCCACAACAACAGCCATGGCAACAACTACACTCATGCCTACCACTGCTGTTAAAAAAGTAAAACCAACTACTGTTGCAACTACAACAAACACAATCACAACAACAACGCCACAGATGAGCTCTACAACACTAGACAACCACATCCACAGAGAGAGTACAGCCAAACCCAGAGGAGACGTACACAGTGAGGACACACACACACACACACTCACACTATATATGTTTATCTATGCATAGTTATTAACAAAAGATATATTACATGACCTTGTGTTGTTTCCATCTCCATTCTCGTGTGTGTTTGGCTGTGAGACGTAGTTTGGAGAAAGTTGTCGGAGATTCTTCCTATTGTAAAGTCATGCAATGTGAAACCCCCTGTCGCCGTTCCATCCTACAGTGTAAACACAGCACCGACAGATGCTAATACAGATAGTCATGCAGTGTGAAAACATCCGCGACTACTTTAAAAATCCTGCAGTCTGAACTCAGCATAACACACACTATATATATTTAGGAATATGTGTTATGGATATAGGTTTGCATGACGACAATGTAGTGCAAAGTAGTCTATTAAATAAATAACGTGAAAACGTGTTCTATGTGAACGGCTCCTAACACCTAGTCTGTAACCGCATGCATGACAACCATATTTATTGGTTCGCGTATTTTTTTTTTACGTTAAAACAATAACAGCAGTGTATTCTGGCGTGGGTTTTCCAAGCGTATGGCAATTTTTTTAGTACAGTTAAAGTTCAGATAAAACCAAAATGTACGATGTTTATTTTACTATACAGTAAAAAATCCGTTGTTTTATGTTTTTTTTTTCTGGCAGCTAGAGTGCTGTAATACAAACTTGAAATAACGGCATGTACTTTACCGTAAAGTAACAGCAGTACATTACAGAAATTTACCGGAAATTTACATTGGAGGAAATTTCTGTAATTTAAAGTCCGTTATTTTACGGCTGTTATCTTACTTTTTTTTCCCGGCAGCTAGGGTGCTGAAAAAAAACACTAAAATAACGGCATGTATATTACAGACATTTACCGTAAAGTAACAGACGGTATATTACAGAAAATTACCGGAAATTTACATTTAAGGAAATTTCTGTTATTTAAAGTCCGTAATTTAACGGCCATTATTTAACATTTTTTTCACCCTAGCTGTCGGAAAAAAAACGTAAAATAACCGCATGCAAATTACAGACATTTACTGTAAAATAACGAGACGGTAAATTACAGAAATGGACCGGAAATTTTAATTTAAGGACATTTCTGTAATTTTATGTCCGTTATTTTCCGGCCTTTATTTGACTTTTTTCCAGCAGCTAGGGTGCCGGAAAAAAATGTAAAATAACAGCATGTAAATTACAGACATTTACTGAAAAAAGTAACAGACGGTACATTACAGAAATTTACGGGAAATTTAAATTGAAGGAAATTTCTGTAATTTAAAGTCCGTTATTTTACGGCCGTTATCTTACATTTTTTTTCCGGCAGCTAGGGTGCTGGAAAAAAAACCTAAAATAACGGCATGTATATTACAGACATTTACCGTAAAGTAACAGACGGTATATTACAGAAAATTACCGGAAATTTACATTTAAGGAAATTTCTATTATTTAAAGTCCGTTATTTAACCACCATTATTTAACATTTTTTTCACCCTAGCTGTCGGAAAAAAAACGTAAAATAACCGCATGTAAATTACAGACATTTACCATAAAATAATGAGACGGTAAATTACAGAAATGTACCAGAATTTTAATTAAAGGAAAATTTCTGTCATTTAATGTCCGTTATTTAACGGCTTTCATTTTACTTTTTTTTTCCAGCAGCTTGGGTGCTGGAAAAATATGTAAAATTACGGCATGTAAATTACAGACATTTACTGAAAAGTAACAGACGGTAAATTACATAAATTTACAAAAAAATTTTGATTTAAGGAAAGTTCTGTAATTTAAAGTCCGTTATTTTACAGTAAATGTCTGCAGTTTAACGGCCGTTAATTTACGTTTTTTTCTAGTAGCTAGGGTGCCAGAATAAAAACGTAAATTAACGGCATGTAAATTACAGGTAACAGACGGTACATTACAGAAATTTACCGGAAATTGAAATTTAAGGAAATTTCTGAAATTTAATGTCCGTTATTTCACGACCTTTATTTTACGTTTTTTTTCTTCTAGCAGCTAGGGTGCCGGAATAAAAACGTAAGTTAACGGCATGTAAATTACAGGTAACAGACGGTACATTACAGAAATTTACCGGAAATTGAAATTTAAGGAAATTACTGAAATTTAATGTCCGTTATTTGACGACCTTTATTTTACGTTTTTTTTCTAGCAGCTACGGTGCCGGAAAAAAATGTAAAATAACAGCATGTAAATTATAGACATTTACCGTTAAGTAACAGACCATACATTACAGAAATTTACTGGAATCGCCAGCAAACTCGTCCTGTATTTATTAATATAGTAATGGTGTGGGAATTGATTGACTTCTGATTGGTCTGTTTAGTTCCGCGGTTCGAGAACAGCCTGTTCGACTGGGACTTTGACATTGAGCTGGGAAACACGGGAGAATACACACGAGACGATCCAGGTACTGTTCACACACACACACACACACACACACACAGACATGGACACTATTAGACACACACACACACATACACACACACGGACATAAACATACTGCATTACTTTGTGTTTGTCTCTGTATGTGTGTGTGCGTGTGTATATCTTTCTTCCTGTGTGTGTCTGTGTGCATGTGTGTGTTTGCGTGTGTTTGTGGGAGTGTGTGTGTGTGTCTGTATGCGTGTATGCATCTCTGTATGTGTGTTTCTCTCTCACTTTGTGTGTGTGCGTGCGTGTGTGTGTTTCAGGTGCTGGTGTGGTGAGCTGCTCATTTGATGATGGAGTGTGTGTGTGGATGACGGATACAGAAGGAGATGTGAGCTGGGAAATTAAGGATGATCCGTCTGGTAAAACACACACACACACACACACACACACACACACACACACACACACACACACACACACACACACACACACACACACACACACACACAAAGAAGATCCATCATCATACGTTTACACGCACAAATAACCCAAACTCACCTGTCAATCACTCTCAGGTGGGCGGTACCTTTCAGTCCCCGAGGCTACAAACAGACGAAGCATCAAAGGGGCGCGGCTTACAGTGTCACTGGCTCCACCCACAAAGGTGTGGCAGGGCGGCGACCTCTGCCTGTCGTTCAAACACTGTCTCCATGGACACCACATTGGCTCGCTGCAGGTGTTTGTCAGGAAGGGGCGGAGTCACAGTCCATCCATCTGGACCAGGACTGGTGGACGCGGCTGGAGACACACCCACATCACACTGTGGGGGCGTGGCCTTGTTGATGTAAGCATGAATAAATCTACATTCCCAAAACCTCTAGAATCAGATTTTGTACATTTCATTTGTTTTAGAGTCCCGGCTGGGTCAGTTGGTGTTTCTGTGTGGAGTTTGCATGTTCTCCCCGTGTTGGCGTGGGTTTCCTCCTGGTGCTCCGGTTTCCAGTCCAAACACATGCACTATAGGGGAATTGATGAACTAAATTGGCCGTAGTGTATGAGTGTGTGTGTCTGTGTGTGTGAATGAGTGTGTATGGGTGTTTCCCAGTACTGGGTAGCGGCTGAAAGGGCATCCACTGTGTAAAACATATGCTGGAATAGTAGGTGGTTCATTCCGCTGTGGCATCCACTGATGAATAAGGAACTAAGCTGAAGGAAAATGAATGAATGAATGAATACAGCATTGCGCGCACACACACACACACACACACACACACATTGATGATTTTGAATTGGTTTCTGCATTTAAACTTGAGTTAGAAAGGTTTGATGTGTTGCTCCAGTATTTTACAGGCCAGGCTCTGGAAGCAGCGTTCATGAGTACTGCAGCTTCTGATTATTGATTATTGATTATGGATTATTGAGTGTTTTCTTGTGTTCAGATCGTGCTGAAGGCAGAGCGACGGCGAGGGAAACATGGAGAGATCGCTGTGGATGATTTCAGTCTGAGACGAGGAGCCTGTGAAGATGGACACAAGCAGACTGAGTGACACACACACACACACACACACACACATACACGTTATATGGGGACTGCTGTACAGACTGTATATTTGGTCATCTTCATCTTCTAAATCAACCCTCACAGAGAAAACACTCTGCATTTGTACATCTTCATGATCCTTCATTCTGTCTGATTCATGAGCTGTTTCATCATGAGGCCCAAAACACTTAACACACATCAAAAATACTGGTACTACTATACTTGTGGGGACATTTGGTCCTCATAATGTGATAAATACCAGAAGTTCACACATCTACACACGAACACACAAAGAAACACTTACACAAACATACATGTACACAAACACACATCAAAACAACACATACACATCTACAAACACACACACACACATCACAAGCACCTACATAAACACATATGCATTCAAACACACATCTACAAACACACACACACACACACACACACACACACACACACACACATCACACACAAACACCTACATAAACACATATGCATTCAAACACACATCTACAAACACACACACACACACACACACACACACATCACACACAAACACCTACATAAACACATATGCATTCAAACACACATCTACAAACACACACACACACACACACACACACACATCACACACAAACACCTACATAAACACATATGCATTCAAACACACATCTACAAACACACACACACACACACACACACACATCACACACAAACACCTACATAAACACATATGCATACGAACACACATCTACACACAAACACACATCTATTAACACACACACACACAAACAAATATAAAAAACATAAACATACATCTACTAAAACATACACACACATCTCACACACCTACTCGCAGCTCCACAAACACACAAATCACTCTTACATCTACACAAACAGACGTGTACACACACACACAAATGTACACAAACACACATCTGCTAAAGCATACATACACATCTACACAAACACACATCACACACACATAAACGCCCCCAACACACAGCTCTACACCCACACACACACATGTACAGACATCCACACACAAACGCACATGCACACATCCACACGCACACAAATCTACAAAAACACAAACACACCTCACACACCTACACAGACAACACACACAAACACACATCGACGCCCCACCCCACATACACATTATTACACACAACTGCACACACATCTCACATGCATACACGCACCGCCACAGACAAATACACACTCACACATTTACACACACGCAAATCTACACGCAATCACAGACATCTACACACACACACACACACACACAAATGTACAAAAACACAACTACATCACGCACACCTATATACACACACACACATACACATCACACACATCTGCACCCCTTACACACACAGAAACTGATTTAAAACAGTATTAAACTCATACACATATATATTTTACATTTGTAGCAAGTAAAAACACCTAAAAGTTAATTTAAATATGAATTTAATTCATTAATAATGAGATTATATTTAAAACGCCGTACAGCACACATGTTTGATACTCAGTGCTTTAATGCAATCAAACTTCATACGTCATTAATAAATCCTCAAGTGTTATTCATCAGTGTTACTGCTATAATTATTCAGGAATAATGATTAAAACTGAATTATTATTGCTGTTTGTATCTGCTTTTACTCTGTGTACAGTATTACTGCATAATTCAGGAATGATTTCTGTAGCTTGTTGTAAATATGCTTGTTTTTAAATATCTCTGTGTATGCGAGTGTGAATTTAATTAAATCTTTGCTGTTGATTATTTAAATTACAGGCATGCTTTGCGTGTGTTTGATAACGCCTGATCAATTTCACCTGTAAAATAAACATGTTAAATGAACTTATTGTGCTGGCGCGGCCCAGAAGCTGTTAGGGTCCGCTGTGGGCAGCACACTGTGGGCCCAGACACCGGTGTGAAGTGTAAGGCATGTTTGGGCCCTCTTTGGGCTGACTGTGGGCTGTCCCGCACTAATCAGGGGTGCATTTCCGAAAACCATCAATAGCCAACTAAGTTCTGTCGTTACAAATATAGTCAGTTGATTTGCCGTTTCCCAAATCCATCGTTCCAACGAACATTCGCAAACTGCATTGCAAACTTGTATGCTTGCAGCTACACCTCTGGAGCTGTAGTTAGAAACGGAGGTCCTGGCTGTGTTCCATTCCCCGTTATCCCCCCTATGCCCTATTCATTTAGAACTTTCGGTAACACTTTATAATAACTACACACTATGAATCGTTTACTAAGCATTAGCATCTATTGAATTCATCATTTGTTAAGCATTAACTCTACATTACAGTTTTTTTTGGATTGCTTAAGCACGATTTTCAAAACAGGGCCCGTGTTTTCAAAACAGTACACACAATTAGCACAACCCCACTACCAATTAGCAAAACATTACAGATCCTTTGCATAATTAAACACTCTTATAAAAACTATAGACTTAAGTTTAAAAACCACACTTTTTTACCATAAGAAACACACATTTTCACATTTACTATTCTCTGTTTGCACGAGTTACACACTGCTGTGATAAACCTAAAACACTTTTAGCACTTCTGCTTGCCTATGATTAGAGTAGGCTACCATCAACAAAGTACAAATATAAAGTAAATTCACCAAACACTAAGAACAATGCTGCACACGGAAGAAACTCATTTATTCCTCAACATGTTGGCATGAAGATTCAAAGTATTGTAACGTCACTTTACGTAGTAAGAAAAATAAAATGAAATACTGTTATAATGGCCATTATTGATTATTAAAACTGATATTCTGCAAAAGAGACGGGGTTAAGTTCATTCTTTTCAATGGAAATGAAATGAGACAGTTATATTTAAGCCTGTTTTGTTATAAATATGCAGAGTGGAGATGATGCTCATATAAATATGCAGCTACACGAGGCTGTTTGGTGTCTGTTAATCATAATATCAAAATTAAACACATTTGACTTATATTATGTTTTCATTGTTTAGATAGTGAAACAGCAAGCAGGATGAGGTGAAAGAGGTTATAAAGTACACTGTTCCCTTTGAAGATTTAGCCATGCATCAGCAGGCAGTTTGTGTTATGTTTATTCTTGAATATAGGCTGAGTGAATAGTGTATTAAATAAGCTAAATTGGCTGTAGTGTATGAGTGTGTGTGTGAATGAGTGTGTATGGGTGATTTCCAATACTGGGTTGTGGCTGGAAAGGCATCTGCTGCATAAAACATGCTGGAATAGTTGGCAGTTCATTCCACTGCGGCAACCCCTGATAAATAAGGGACTAATGCGAAAAAAAAATGAATGAATGAATGAATGAATAGTGTATTTTTAAGAACTCAACAAATATCTTTATGGACAGTACACAGAAATTAAATTGAGATTAAAGTTTGTATTTATTTATTTATTTCATATAAATGGCTTTTGTGCTTTATAAAATATGAGGTTATAAAAATATTGGACGTGCATAAATGGATAGGATTTTGATTAAATGTAGTGGGCCGCTCTGGCCCAAAATGCCAGGGCCGATTTTTTGCCCCAGTCCAGCCCTGCTCGTGTTATCCACTCCTTTAAGTGGACTACTGTAGGGAAGAGTGAATGAGGCGATTTCGGATACAGCATGTCTGTTTCTCTTTCTGAAGCAGGTGTTCTCCACAAATCTTACATGTAAACTCCTCCCAGAGCACTGGAACTTTAATAAGAG
>NC_141043.1:49165000-49185000 GCF_052040795.2 Danio rerio | reverse complement strand
CTAGTTTTTAATCAACTCTTAGTTCTTAATGCCTCAGAATCAAGCGCCTGATTCTTTTTTAAATGAACTCTTGGTTCTTAATGCCTCAGATTCAATGAATCAATTATTTTTGAATCAACTCCTAAATCTTAATGCCTCAGAATCAATGAATCAATTCTTTTCGAATCAACTCTCGGTTTTTAATGCCTCATAATCAATGAATCAATTATTTCTGAATTAACTTCCAATTTTTAATGGCTCAGAATCAATAAATCAATTATTTTCGAATCAACTCTCGGTTCTTAATGCCTCAGAATCAATGAATCAATTATTTTCGAATCAACTCTCGGTTCTTAATGCCTCAGAATCAATGAATCAATTATTTTCGAATCAACTCTCGGTTCTTAATGCTTCAGAATCAATGAATCGATTATTTTCGAATCAACTCTCGGTTCTTAATGCTTCAGAATCAATGAATCGATTATTTTCGAATCAACTCTCGGTTCTTAATGCCTCAGAATCAATGAATCAATTATTTTCGAATCAACTCTCGGTTCTTAATGCCTCAGAATCAATGAATCGATTATTTTCGAATCAACTCTCGGTTTTTAATGCCTCATAATCAATGAATCAATTATTTCTGAATTAACTTCCAATTTTTAATGGCTCAGAATCAATGAATCAATTATTTTCGAATCAACTCTCGGTTCTTAATGCCTCAGAATCAATGAATTGATTATTTTCGAATCAACTCTCGGTTCTTAATGCCTCAGAATCAATGAATCAATTATTTTCGAATCAACTCTCGGTTCTTAATGCCTCAGAATCAATGAATCGATTATTTTCGAATCAACTCTCGGTTCTTAATGCCTCAGAATCAATGAATCAATTATTTTCGAATCAACTCTCGGTTCTTAATGCCTCAGAATCAATGAATCAATTATTTTCGAATCAACTCTCGGTTCTTAATGCCTCAGAATCAATGAATCGATTATTTTCGAATCAACTCTCGGTTTTTAATGCCTCATAATCAATGAATCAATTATTTCTGAATTAACTTCCAATTTTTAATGGCTCAGAATCAATGAATCAATTATTTTCGAATCAACTCTCGGTTCTTAATGCTTCAGAATCAATGAATCGATTATTTTCGAATCAACTCTCGGTTCTTAATGCCTCAGAATCAATAAATCAATTATTTTCGAATCAACTATCGGTTCTTAATGCCTCAGAATCAATGAATCAATTATTTTCGAATCAACTCTCGGTTCTTAATGCCTCAGAATCAATGAATCAATTATTTTCGAATCAACTCTCGGTTCTTAATGCCTCAGAATCAATGAATCGATCATTTTCGAATCAACTCTCGGTTCTTAATGCCTCAGAATCAATGAATAAATTATTTTTGAATCAACTCCTGGTTCTTAATGCCTCAGAATCAATGAATCGATTATTTTCGAATAAATTCTTGGTTCTTAATGCCTCAGAATCAAGGAAACAAATCTTTTTTTCAATTGACTCTGGATTGACTTAAATGAATTGATTCTTTTTTGCAATTGACTCTAAATTTGAAACAGTTTTTACCAGCACTAAAGGTAGTGTGTGTGTGTGTGTGTGTGTGTGTGTGTGTGTGTGTGTGTGTGTGTGTGTGTGTGTGTGTGTGTGTGTGTGTGTGTGTGTGTGTGTCGTCACAGTAAAGCTGCGTCAGGAGCGGGCTCTGTCAGCTTCCATCGCCTCCACATCGGCTCAGCTTGGGGAACCGGCTCCATTCACACACACGGCACCCAGTGCCACACAAACACACGCACACACACACCACGACGGCAGACGCAGGAGAGAGCGGAGAGGTGAGAAAAGCTGAACTACAAGTCTACAGGTCAACAAATCCAGAGCATTTCATTTTATTACATTAGTGCTGAACTGTGTGTGTGTGTGTGTGTGTGTGTGTGTGTGTGTGTGTGTGTGTGTGTGTGTGTGTGTGTAAATATGTATGTCTATGTGTGTATGTATAAATGTGTGTGTCAGGTGTGAGCTGTGAGTCTGTGTGTGTTCTCTCTCGAGAGCAGAAACTGGATGTGTCTCGTCTGGATTTACGCGTCGCTCGGATTCTGGACGTGCGGAAACATCCGGATTCAGAGTCTCTATATGTGCAGGAGGTGGAGCTCGGAGAACACGCCCCCAGAACTGTGGTCAGCGGACTGACCAATCACGTGCCTCCAGAACAGGTTAGACACACCCATATATCAAACCAACCAATTATCAGTGTAGAGAATGTTCAGAATGATACAATGTATTTAAAACTTTTGTACGATTAGAAATTCCATGTGTGTGTGTGTGTGTGTGTGTGTGTGTGTAGTTGCTGGGCTCTCTGGTTGTGTTGTTGTGTAACGTGCGCTCGGTAAAGGTTCGAGGTGTTCAATCTCAGGCCCGCCTCCTCTGTGCTGTCAATCAAGAGCGGATGGAGCCGCTGACTCCGCCCACTGGAGCTCAGCCCGGAGACAGAGTGACCTTCCAGCTTTACCCTGGTAAGATTTACTTGTGTGTGTGTGTGTGTGTGTGTGAGTGTGTGTGTATGTGGGTCTAATGTGTGTGTGTGTGATGCGCAGGCGAACCAGAGAAAGAGCTGAACCCCAAGCAGCGGCTGTGGGAGCGTCTGCTGCCTGACCTCCGCATTGATGCAAGGGGTGTGGCCACATATAGGGGCGTGGCCTTCGAGGTGCGGGGGAAGGGCCTCTGCCGTGCCCCCAACATCACCAGCGGCAACATCAAATAAACACAAGCTGATCAGCTGTCAATCATCCTCAAACACTCATCAATAAATGATCGAAACTGACGCACGTCTCAGTGTGCTGCATTGATTTTCTCTTTGTCATGATGACAGCACATAATATTAGACTAGATATTCTTCAAGACACTTCTATACAGCTTAAAGTGACATTCATTAGGGTAATTAGGGTAAAATTAGGGTAATTAGGCTAGTTATTGTGTAACAGTGGTTTGTTCTGTAGACAATCCAACACTAAAGCTGCGGTCACACCAGAGTTTGAGTGCGCGAAATTCTGTCTGCGGCTCTGCAAAAAAGGGGCGGGGATTAAACAAGATGATTAGACATTTAAAAAGCGAGCGATTGCTCCATATTTTACATTTCTGTCCAGAGAGGTCATGTTTTGATCCTCGGTTGGTCTCACGCAGTCTAGTGATGGGATTTCGCAGGTCAGAGTTCACCAGGTTTGAACTTTGCACCGCAGCAACCTGCGAAACTTGACCCTGCGTTTCCAGTCTGATGCATTCGCTTGCGTATGAATGGAAGTCTATGGGAGGAAAAGCCCAGTGTGACCGCAGCTTACTATCACTGAAGGGGGCTAATAATATTGACCCTAATATGGCTTTAAAACTATTTATAACTGACTACATTCTAGCCAAAATAAAACAAAGGAGACTTTCTCCAGAGGGAAAAAATATCATAGGAAATACTGTGAAACGTTGAGAGGAGGGTGAATAACTTTGACTTCAACTGTGTGTATCTTTATATTCAGAACTCTTTTGTTTATTTCAGAATATTGACACTTGGCAATGTTTTATTGTTTATTGGTAATATTTTAACGAATGCTATATTGACATGCATTCACTGGCCACTTTATTAGGCACACCCGCACAACTGCTCATTAACTGATATAAATTTCTGATCAGCCAATCACATGGCAGCAACAGACATGGTCAAGATGATCTGCTGCAGTTCAAACTGAGCATCAGTATGGGGAAGAAAGGGGATTTAAGTGACTTTGAACGTGGCATGTCCAACCAACCTTGAGGCGGATGGGCTACAGCAGCAGAAGAGCACACCGGGTGCCGCTCCTGTCAGCTAAGAACAGGAAACTGAGGCTACAATTCACACAGACTCACCAAAACTGAACAATAGAAGATTGGAGAAACGTTGCTGCTCTGATGAGTCTCCATTTCTGCTGACACATTCGGATGCTCGGGTCACAATTTGGCCTCAACAACATGAAAGCATGGATCATCCTGCCTTGTATCAGCGGTTCAGGCTGGTGGTGGTGGTGTAATGGTGTGGGGGAGATTTTCTTTGGGTCCATTAGTACCAATTGAGCATCAACGCCACAGCCTACCTGAGTATTGCTGCTGACCATGTCCATCCCTTTATGAGCACAGTGTCTCCATCTTCTGATGGCTACTTCCAGCAGGATAACGCAGCATGTCATAAAGCTCAATCATCTCAGACTGGTAAACATGACGATGAGTTCACTGTACTCAAATGGCCTCCACAGTCACCAGAGCTCAATCCAATAGAGCAGCTTTGGGATGTGGTGGAACGGGAGATTGGCATCATGGATGTGCAGCCGACAAATCTGCAGCAACTGTGTGATGCTATCATGACAATATGGAGCAAAATCTCTGAGGAATATTTCCAGTAGCTTGATGAATCTATGACACGAAGGAGTAATGCAGTTCTGAAGGCAAAAGGAGTCCAACCCGGTACTAGAAGGTGTACCTATTAAAGTGGCCAGTGCTTGTATATTAATTGCATGTATATATAGGCCTTTACAGTAATCAGAATTTAAAGTGGATCAAAATGTGTCATCAAATATCTTGATGCAGTTGAATAATACCAGTTCTTGTCTTTGATAAACATTTTGTCTTTTATATATGTATAGCAACCAACACAATTAATTAATATTTGTAATATTTGTGGGGTATTATCACTGCAGTTGTTGCCTGTCCAGATCAAGAATAGCCAAAAGCATCATTAATCTGAAAAAAATCAATAAAATTGAATCCGTGAAGCTCTAAAATGTAAATAAACCCGTGTTAGAGGAAGTGTCTCAAATATGAGGAAAGAAAAGCAAAAATTAGATATGAACAAACCCATCGTGAAAAGCAGGTTTGATGAGTGCAGAAGAACACAGACCGCACATTACTGTGGCAGAACACACACACACACACACACGCACACACACACACACACACACACACACACACACACAACCAGAGGAAACGTCTCAAAATTATTGACATTTTAATTCCAACATTCATTCATTTTTCCTCAGCTTACTCCCTTTATTATTTAGAGGTTTCCACAGCGGAATGAACTGGCAACTAGTCCAGTTTATGTTTTACACAGCGGATGTGCATGTGTTTGGACTGTGGGGGAAACCGGAGCACCTGGAGGAAACCCACGCCAACTTGGGGAGGACATGCAAACTCCACACAGAAACACCAACTGACCCAGCTGGGACTCAAACCAGTGACCTTCTTACTGTGAGGCGACAATGCTAACCACTGAGCCACAGTGCCACCCCAAGATACAGCATAAACAATTAAAACAAATTAAATAAATAAATAATAATATGTAATATTCATAGGGGACGCAGTGCTGTCGCCTCAAAGCAGGAAAGTCGCTGGTTCAAGCCTCTGCGTTTCTGTGTGGAGTTTGCATGTTCTCCCTGCATTCGCGTGGGTTTCCTCCGGGTACTCCGGTTTCCAAAGACATTCAGTACAGGTGAATTGGGCAAGCTAAATTGTCCGTAGTGTATGAGTGTGTTTGTGTGTGTGTGTGAAGGGCATCCGCTGCCTAAAAACGTGCTAGATAAGTTGGCGGTTCATTCCGCTGTGGCGACCCCGGATTAATAAACGGACTAAGCCGACAAGAAAATGAATGAATGAATGAATGAATGAATGAATGAATGTAATATTCATGATGTTAATATTTATGGTAAACATTGATCTTTGAATTTGAATATATTAGAATGCATTTTAAGAGCTTTAAATAACTTTTCTCGCATTTTAAGTATGAAAACATAGTAGTTTACCATATTTGAACATTACTATAGTAAATTGTATTATACTGTATTGAAGTATGTACAACACTTGCTAATGAATGCTCCAGCACAATGTAGGATCAACAACAGTGAGCTGATAAACTGTAACACATACTGTACTGTAGAATACTTCAGTTTTTACTTCAGTAAACTGATGTGTATTATTAGGCTATATATTGTTGTAGAAAACAGCATTGGATCATTTGTTTATATTAGTATAATTGTACCATCACATCAGATTAATTCAAATACTTTACTATAGTATTAGCTATAAATTACTGTAGTATTTTAATGTGGGAGATCTGCATTTCTGAGAGTTCCTGTGTGACTCCTCAGGTATCTTTAATTCTTCACATATTTTTGGTAACAGTGAGTCATTCATTCCTCGAGTGGGCGTGTCTCAACGCGAAAAGGCGCGTCTGTAGGTGTGGGCGGAGCTTAAAGTATCTCACAGGTTGTGTGCATCGTTCAGTCTTCCGTCGCTTTCGCCATCTGAACAGGTAAATCACCTGCTAAACATAAATTTTCTCTTTATTCATGCTTTTAATACGCCATATTAACGCTTATTTACATACACAGTTTAACTTTGAGTACACTGAAGTGTCTGTTTTTCTCTTTAGTCGTTTAGCCATGAGAAAATGTCAAGAATGTTCCCGCGTCTGACGTGTTTTAGATGTATTTTAGATGTGTTTGTTTGGATGTTCTTATGAAAAAGTTTATGAATCCATTATCAAAACCTACCTACACGTTTGAGGGGAAGTTCGCGTTTAATAAAATAGTAAAGCCTAATTTAATAAAGCTAATTATAATGACGTGCTGTTATGAACACTTATAACACGGTCTCTATATTGTTTACCATATTAAACTGTAAATATTCGGTCAGAAGTCGACTTTAAATAACATTAGCACTTTATACATGAACAATGTACTTCGGTAGTCATTGTCTGCTAATTTTATTTCCCTATTTCAAATTAGCAAACAATACTTTTCTGAAATTAGCCTGTGTTAAGTCTGAATATGAGTTTAAAACCGAAAGTTTACCTCAGTAGTGTGTTTGTGTGAGTTTTGAGACAGGTCCTCGGTGTTTATTGTGTTTATTTCGGGATCTTTAGACGCTTTTCTGGGATTTTTGTGATCGATAATTTCTCCATTATGATCCATTATGGTGTTTTTGGCTCGGATGCTGCGAGTTCAGTCTCAGAAATGCTGTCAGATCAGATCAGCCATGTCAAACATTTACACACAATGAGTCAAACATCCTGTGACTAGCACAAGACAGCACTAAGACAATAAGAAGCATGGTAATACCATGGTTTATGGATCTGCAACAGTGGCATTCTTTAGACTACCAAATATGTATATATAATTATGGAACTACTAATATGCAGTCCGGGTTGCAAAAAATGAAGAAATTGCACCTGCATGCAGATTATATTTTGAATTTATACAAATAATTATCTGATTCACACTTATTTTTGAGTAAAATAATATCCAAAATACTATATTATTTACTATGCATGACTGTAGTATATTTTAACTGTGCAATCATGCTGTGTAAATGATAGTATGAACAATTCTTTATTTAATTCTCTGGCTTACTGTAGTATTAACTATAGTGAAGTGATCAACCGTAATAAATACTGTATGCTTTAGTTTTTATTACAGTAAACTGCTGTATTGTAGATTAATATACCCTATAGTTGTGGAATACTGCAGCTCATTTGTTTACATAACTGTAGTTGTTGTGTTTTTTCATTAATTATATGTAAATAATTAGTATAAATATCTAGTATTTTTTTTGTCTTGTGTTTACTTGGAACTAATAGAGTAAAATGTATAATATAACCAACATAATTAATGCTTTCAACTGCCTTTTTATTGTTGTTTTCTTTATTAGATGTGTTTATTTGGCTTTTAGCTGACACATTTTTTTTATTTATTTTAGTTTATATTGGTCTAAACATTTTATAATCCCTAATTAAAGTCCAGAGTTGTATTTGTAAACATTATCTAATGCAATGTGAACTTAAATGTCTCAAATTTTCCATAATTACTCCATAATATGGCATAAGCAAGATAATTTTCTTCTAGGTTTGAAATAGGACTAAAGACCTACGCTACTGGATGATAATTTACATTTATTTAAGGAAACTTATGAAGATAAAACAATATTTTTAAAGACATTTTTAGATATTTGGACTAGAAACAGGACAAAAACTCTAATGAAGAAAAGTATATTTTCCCATGTGTACAAAACTCACACGTCAACAATGTCTGACATGATTTTCTATGCATATTGATATTAAATCCCAATATGTGTATCATCTAGAACGCTGAAATCTGGCCATTTTAAGAACTGTACATAGCTGCATGTAAATGCACCATGGGATTGTTTGCATTACCACTGAACTGAATGTACACTCACACACACTCACACACACATACACACACGCCCACAGGCACATTCACCTGCAGGAGGAGGGTGTGTGATTTTTAGCTCATTCCACAAACATTTTGGGCGTTTCAAGTGTGAAACGGTGTGTGTAGGTTTAAAAGACACACCCTGAAATACACACACATCTCTCTAAGGACTGACCCTACAGCAGTCTGACCGGTTTGAGCCATTCTGAGGTGAAATATGAGCCCCGTACAGATTGTTCCCCTGTTGGACCCCGAAACTAAATTTGAGATCTCAGATGTATATATTTATAATGCAGGGTTGTAACAACGACCAAGGGCTGGGCGAAATGATGAAAATCTTGTATCATAATATAAGTAGGCCTGTCACAATTATCAATATATGGACTTATGGCCCAACACATAGAGATGAGCTCAGTTATTTTGGGTGATGTGATATCGCCCATTCATGAACACCAATTCTAGCAACATTTCAGCTGATAGTGCAACATCTCCATCTCTATTGGAGGTGTCAGTATGGTTAAAAACACTGGAGTATTTACTATGACCTACTGATGTATATTCTTATGTGTGTGTCTGACGATTGAAAATAGATCAGGTAGCCTATATCGCAGCCTCTGTTACTCTTTATCATGCACTTTACTGTTAACATTTATTATCATTTATTTAGGATATGCGTTTCACATTCTCACTCCAGTGCTTGAATATTAAACAGTTAAAATGACTATAATGAAATTAAATATTGTTATGAATAAAATAGGATGTGTTCTTGCATTGTGATGATATTATATTGTCATTCTGGCATAATTTAATGAGTGGCATAAAATATATCGCTATATAGTACCATTTCTGGAGTGCTTGAGACTATTCAGTAGGGGTGTAACGGATCACTGTTGATCCGTGATTTGTATGAATCACAGCTCACGGTTTAGAACATGCGTGACCTGCGGATTAAAAAAAATAATAATTTTGCTAAATTTGTAAGGATCACAGAAATATTGCCTCTCGTCCCATTGAAATCACCTCTATGAAAGCATTTAGGCTTTCCTGTAAAATATAACTTTGACAGAAGAAGTTGTGGTGGGTAATTGGGGATGTGGTGGGTTTCTTAGGTTATTAAAGGTGTTTTCTGTCATGTTCAGCCTGCATTAGTGCAGTGTAAGCTGCACGAATAATCATCGAAAGATCAGGATCTCAACACCCACGCAACATGCATTATAAATGATGCTGATTTGCATATGTTTGTTAGTCCTAAATCTAAAACCGCAAAAATCAAGAGAGAGATTCAGTCTTTAGTCTTTTGACTTCGTTATAAAGTTACACATAGTACAAGAACACAGCAGTTCTGGGAGAACAGTTTATAGTTTACATAAAGCCATTGATGTTAATGGTGAAGATTAAACTTACCATCGTGTGCTGAAAAATGAAAGTTGTAGGCAGCAATTACACTATTTAACCAAAAGGTGACGACAGCCAAAATATGCCACTGAATAATTCTTCAACACTGATTACGTTTACATGGACATCAGTAATCAAATTATTTGCTTTAATCTAATTAAGAGAATAATAAGACTAAGGTGTTTACATGAGTTGCTTTTTGACTCTTTCTTTCATGATCCCATTTTACATAGTATAGCACATAATTCGATTAACGTCATTGCGTCACTGAGCTATCCGCATTTCCTCCAAAGTTTAATGTAACTTCAGGCGTTTCATTTTTAATTTGTCGATTTCAACTGCAATTTGGCACCTTTTTTTTCATTCACTAACATTTCATGCTCACCCTCCGTTACCAATGAGATATTGGATGCAACTATGAACTGCTGGAGAAGTGTTGTTTAAATGGAAGTTCATCAAAGTTTTTGCATTCCATATAGCAAACTGTATGTAAAATTAGTTTTTTTCTTTAATAAAAGGTCTTAAAATGTAAACAACTCATTAAAAAGATCTCATAATGTAAATAAGTTGTCATTTATTAAGAATATGTCAACTTGATTTTGACAAAAATGTCAGATATAACTTTATAATTCTTAGGTGACGATGTGTCTCATCTTTGCGGCTGATCTGAAAAAAAGTCTAATCCGTGACTAAGGGTGCTTTCACACCTGCCTTATTTAGTTCGACTGAATCGCACTAGAGTTTGTTTCCTCTTTTGGTGCGGTTGGTTTGGGCAGGTGAGAATGCAGCAATAGCACTCGAGTGCGCACCAAAAGTGGACCAAATAAGCGTACCGAGACTGCTTGAAGAGGTGGTCTCGGTACACTTTCAAACGAACCCTGGAGCGGTTCGTTTGTGGTGAGAATATGATGCGTACTAAAACAGGTCCAACCGCAAAAAGTACTGCTCCTTTTGGACTAATTCAGCTGCCGTAGGCCGATGCGCTGTGCATTATGGGATATGGAGGAAAAATATTTGTTGATAGCGCTTTACCAACAGAGAGAGAGGGGGGGGGGGGACATTACCTGATAAATCATTGCTAATATTTCCGCAAGATGAGCATGTCGCAGTTTAGCTAAATTAATTCGCGTCTCCTCCTGAAGTGACGAGCGATGCATTAAACACTGTTTTCCAGCCGCGGCCGCGCTTCATTTTCGTAATGTATAGTTTGTGTAAAGCAGGGATACAATTAGCGCAGTCGTCCCTCCAGAGTAAAAAGCGTAATTTTGTGTCTGCAGGTTTTGTTTACGTGCGGGAGTTCATTGGCATTTTCCCGCATGTGAATTCTGACCAATCAATAAGCAGTTTAGGAACTATGTTCAACAACATCTGGCCAATGAGAGATGTGGATTTTGTCCGATGACTGCATTTTGGTTCGTTTCAACTGGTTCGGACCAAAGCCAGCAGTGTGGTGTAAAAGCGACCCAAAGACGGCAGAAAATGCTACAATGCATCATTTATTGGCCTTGGTCCGGACCAAATGAAGCGAACTACAGATGTGAAAGCACCCTAAAAAAAACATAATGTGATCCAAACCGTTAGATTTGTGATTCGTTACACTACTACTTTTTAGTATGTTGATGTACTTCCAAAGGAAATGGAATATTGAGTAGGGGGCGGGGCTTGCTTTTTGCGCATCATTCACTCATCGCAAACTACCAGTAAGAGGCGCTTGGCTAAGAATAGTGTGGCTGAAGCATCAAAATGACATCATTAGAAATACTGCTGATATTTTATAATTCAAAATATCATGATCATGACCATGCAATAAGACTCCAATAGTAAACATTAGTTAATTTAAGTAAACTCGCGATAAAAACTGCAAAAGTTTTTTATTAATCTTAGATGTTAATTTCTTAGCTGACGCCCAATAACGTGTTAAAAATTATGATCTGATTACAAGTCATAATGTCATTAATCTGGGGCCTCATGTATCAACGCTGCGTACGCACAAAAACTTTGCGTACGCCAGGTTTCACGCTCAGAATCGCTCACGTTTGGATTTACTAACGATGAACTGAACGTGGGAATGTGCGCAGCTTCACGGCAGCTTTCTGGCAGGCGTACGCACATTTTTTGTGCGTGTCTGTTTTATTTCCATTGGCGACTCCTAGAGGCAGTTGTGTTAAATTCCTCTCTACAAAGTGACTGAGTCGTGCAATGGCAGCTGGATGAGACGGGTTCATCTAGCAGGTATATAAGGTTTCCATACCATACAGTTGACCAGCCAAACATTAAAGCACAATTTGCAGCGGTCGCCTGTTTTCCCAATGTAATCTGAGCGATCTACTGCACGCACATTGCTATAAAGACACTATCTGAAGATGAATTTGCATGCGTGAATCAGAAACATTTCCATTCAATAAATGTGCAAATAAAATATGCACAAACTTATTGATGATTCCTACTTGTCTTACTCGTGATAATTAGTTGGCAAAATCTGATATGTAGCGGGGGAAAAAAGAAGAAAGAGTTCATCAGACGCTGGATTCGAAGTTCATGCTCGAACATGTCAAAACATGATATCCTGTGTCTTACGAGCTGCGCCACTGAGACTGTTAAAAATACTGCAACATTTTACACCTATAAATCGCACTATTTCTTTTTTAATTCACTCAGTGTGATGTTCAGACCCAACTGTGTTAACCGCATCAGCTAAACTCTCCCACTCTATTTTTTTCTTTTGTTGTTAATTCCGGAGAACAAACTTGCAAATAACACCGCTTTTCTCAGGTCTACCTCCGAAAGCAGCACCTCCAATTCACATTCTGTTCTAAGTTCCTCGTCTTGCTTGCTTTTGCCGTTGCTTTTTCGTTGGGTTTTGCCAAAGTAGAGTCATTAGCATATTCATATGGGGGAGGAGGCAGGGAGGGGTTTTGCGCTCGTGCATGTTGCGCTCAGTTTCACGTTCATTCAGATGTACAAAAGAATATGCGTGAGATTCGGCGTACGCAGTGTTTCATACATCTGAATTTTTTTCTGCGTACGCACATTTACAGCTCTGTGTGCGTACGCAATGTTTTAGTATGATTTCCACGCAAGTCTTCGTACATGAGGCCCCTGGTGTTTTCTCACTGGTGATTTTAATGTATTTACTAATGAGACGTTATGGTAAAGTGTTACCTATTGTATTATACCATCCAGTTTGATTTAGTCGAACCATTTGTTTACACTGAACATGTATTATATACAATGAATATAGGTATACAAAGTTAAATAAAGGGGTTAACATTGTTGCTTACAGTAAGAAGGTTGCTGGTTCGAGTCCCAGCTGGCTCAGTTGGCGTTTCTGTGTGGAGTTTGCATGTTCTCCCCGTGTTGGCGTGGGTTTCCTCCGAGTGCTCCGGTTTCCCCCACAGTCCAAACACATGCACTATAGGGGAACTGATGAACTAAACTGGCCGTAGTGTATGAGTGTTTGTGTGTGAATGAGTATGTATGGGTGTTTCCAAGTACTGGTTTACAACTGCAGGGGTATCCACTGTGTAAAACATATGCTGGAATAGTTGGTTCATTCCGCTGTGGTGACCCCTGATAAATAAGGAACTAAGCAGAGAGAAAATGAATATATAAATATAATAAATGTATATGCATTTAACTAAGTATTCTTGTTTTTATACCTTTTTGCAGCTTAGGTCAGTATCGTGACAATACCAAATACAGTGATAAAAGCTGCAGCAATTAATCGCAACAAGAAAATTTTATACATAAGCTTTAACAGAAAAGGTATGCCAATCTAAATGCAGAAGCCCAAAACAAAAGAAATCAGTGCATTAGCTTGCGCAGATTAATTGTTCACCTAAAGAATAACGATGTGGTCGGCACCAATAGCCTAGTGGTTAGTGCGTCAACACATAGCACCTAGGTGCTGACGGCGACCCGAGTTCAATTCCCGGCTCGAGGACCTTTGCCAATCCTTCCCCTATCTCTGCTTCCCACATTTCCTGTCTGTAGAAATGTCTACTGTCCTATCCAAATAAAGGTAAAAACCCCTAAAAATAATGATAAAAAAAAACAATAACGATGTGTGCTAGCAAAATAAACGTAAAAATAACTAACAAATAAAATAAATAGATTTCACACACACCTTCAAGTTCACAGTCTTGTATTTTTGTGTTTCTGTCTTGTATCTTTGTCTTTCTGAATGTCATAAACGTCCTTGCTTTAAATGCAAATGTTTATTCTGCTTTATGCTTTAAAAACGTCACTAATTTGGCGTCTTTATTTTCAGTGTACGAGCGATGGCGCAAACACAACTTCTGGACGAACAAGACGACGGACAAATTAGCGAATATCATGTGATGGTGACAGTAGAGGACAGCACACGCCCACAGACTCCGCCCACAGGAAGGACACACCCCTATCAAGACACACCCCCTTTCAGTCAGGTCGACGACAAGCCAAAAGACAGCAAACAAAGGGGATTTCGCAGAATTCGTAAAAACCAGGATTATGTCCACATAACGATGGCGAAGAGCAGCACATCTCGGCTGCCGTCAGAGTGGTGGAAAACAGGAATCGCTTTTATTTGGGCGTGTTTTAACCTTGTGCTCACTACTGCCATGATAACCATCGTCCACGACAGAGTCCCGGATAAATCCGTCAGCCCGCCATTACCGGATAAGTTTTTTGATTATGTGCCGCGTAAGGAGTGGGCGTTTCGTGTCACGGAGGTGTTCGGCATGATTTTAGTGGTTCTGTGGTTCATCCAGTGGCTCTCTCTCAAGTACAGGTGAGCGGTTTAATTGGGTCTGTATGATTAATCAAGGGTGGGTCAGTGGTGTCGCACTGTGGCCTCACAGCAAAAAGGTTGCTGGTTCAAATTCCAGCTGGATCAGTTGGCGTTTTCCGTGTGGGTTTCCTCCGGGTGCTCTGGTTTCCAGTCCTAACACATGTGCTATAGTGGGATTGATCTACTAAATTGGCTGTAGTATATGATTGTGTGTGTGTCAATGAGTGTGTATGGGTGTTTTCCCAGTACTGGGTTGCAGCTGGAACAGTTGGCAGCTCATTCCGCTTAGGCGACTCCTGATGAATAAAGAGACTAAGCCGAAGGAGAATGAATGAATGAAAGATATGCATCTGCAAATATAAACTCAATCCTGTGATTCCTCTTCCTCCACAGGGCCATCGTCGGCCGCAGGTTTTTCTTCCTGCAGGGTTTGTTGTATATGTACCGCATGGTGACCATGTACATCACAACTCTCCCTGTTCCCAGCATGCACATGGAGTGTGCGCCGAAGGTGAGCTGTACTGTTTACATGCAATCACAGGGCTCGAAATTAACTGTTTTACTTGGTAGCACCGGTGCTCCCAACTTCAAATATTTAGGAGCATCAAAAAAATTTTAGGAGCATCAGAAAAAAATTAGGAGCACCACCAAAAATGAAGGAGCACCGCTGCAAATTGTTTTTTAAGGGATTTATTGTATTTTAAAACAACATTAATAGGACTGACAAAAACCAGAAACAACTATCTAACTAATGCTGCGAAGACATTGATATTTGTGTGCAATAATTCCAAAATGAATGTCTAATAAATAGGCCATAGAATATTAATGATGATAAAAAATGACAATAATAGTAACAATGAATTCCATTTCTCATTATGATGCTGCCTTGAATGTGCATGAATGTAGGTTATCTGCTATAAAAAGTCTGTTCCTTTATGAAAAATAATTGTATAGTTTGCATCAACAAAAATGAAGCATTGCAGTAAGAAATATTAATTTTGTGCTGCTGTTTTTATATGCATGTCAATTTAATAAATAATATTTCTGCTACAAAACAAACAAAAGATTATAATAAATCATTCAATTCAATGCTGAAAGCTGCAAAGCAGTCATCAGTAAATAAAATAAAAAATAAAAATAATATACACCTCAAAAAAGAATAGACAAAAGAAAGTAAGTAAAGTCTCACTTCTATCACTCTTTAAAAGTTTTGGTTTCAGTTTGTGTCAATTTAAAGGTTCAGTCTGAGCTGATCTTCATGTTTCTGTGTTAGTGGAAAGCTGGCGAGTCAGCCGACCCAATTTATGAGCAGGCAGAGCAGGATTCTTGCGCTGACCACCGGCCCAATACCGGTCTTTGTTATGAGCCGCAGTTTCAGTGTAAACTTAGTAAAGGCGAGCTTCTTTGGCGATGATATGTACAGTATTAGATTTGATTTTAGCGGACATTTGCGCTGAACACGCAGTGAACGCAACGCATGGAGATTCGGGCACCTTCTCCAAGAAGCGCGTACTCGATTGATCTCAGCTGGCGGATCATTATTCACCACGGGACGTGTCATGATCGCTTTCATCTGCGCCTCAACTTTAGGTGGGGTTTGCAAACCTGTGTGCTTTAAGTTTTCACTCTTCAGCCGTTTGCATTTCCCGTGGTCATAAAAGCTCCTTCCCTGTCATCTGACAGCGGAATACCTTGAGTGATTGACAGCTAATATGAACCAATATAGAGGCAGGGAAGAGCGATTCAGCACGTTTTTACAAAAAATCAAAACAGGTCGCACTACAACCATTATCTGCAGTCGCACTAATGCGCCCAAATATATTATGAGGTCGCATAGATTAATTTTCGGGCGCATATGCGACCAAAATGGTCGCAATTTCGAGCCCTGATTCATTTAGCAGACACTGTCATCCAAAGCAGCTCACAAATGAGGATAAAAGGAGCTGTTAAAATGAGCAGAGAGCAGCAATACAGATGATATTAGAATTATTAGTCCTCCTGAATATTTCATCCCCAATTTCTGTTTAGCAGATATATTGTCAACACATTTCTAATCATAATAGTGTTAATAACTCATCTCTAATAACTGATTTATTTTCTCTTTGTCATGATGACAGTAAATAATATTAGACTAGATATTCTTCAAGACACTAGTATTCAGCTTACAGTGGCATGTAAAGGCTTCACTAGGGTAATTAGGGTAAAGTTAGGGTAATTAGGCAAGTCATTATATAACAGTGGTTTGTTCTGGAGACAATCCAACACTAATATTGCTGAAGGGGGAATAATATTGACCTTAAACTGCTTGCATTTTAGCTAAAATAAAACAAGTAAGACTTTCTCCAGAAGAACAAATATTAGAGGAAACACTATGAAAAAATCTGTTCAACATCATTTGGGAAATAATTGAACGAAACAAAAATTTATAGGAGGGTGAATAATTCTGACTTTTACTGTGTATAGATGCCATGACTAGTCTGAGTTAGTTAGATTTTTTTTTTTTAATACATATACTGTATATACACATTTAAACACACATATATACACATAGTGTGATTTCTGTGACCGTCCCAACTAGGGTTGTAACAATATACCGGTATGACGGTCTACCACGATTTGAACGTGCACGATTATCATACCATGAACAATTGCATATCAACGGTTTTAACCCTTAAAGACTGAGACAGCCGCCCGCGGCTAAAAATAAGTATTGCTCTTAAATGTTTAATAACGTTTCATCCGCTGATCCGATTCATACAATTCAAAGATTGGCATAAAGAAGAGAATCTCAGCTTTCCAGTGCTGTATCACATAACATTCGCGGACTTTCAGAGGCTCCGGAATCAGTGCAGTTACGTCATCAACATTTGACAACGCTGATTTGACAAAGAAACGCTCGTCACTGTGTCTCCGGACAAACCAGACATGATACATTGATGCATTGTCCCTCCTCCATGCCCAGATTGGTTCAAACTCGCTATATCACAACCAATAAGCATAGGTTTTGCTTTTGTTTGTGGACCAACATGAGCTTTTTGAACAACACGGAATGAGAGATAGGCATACATTTATGCGCGGTTAAATAAAACGCAAAAAAAAAAAAGTTTTGTATGAAATAATTCTCATACTAAGTACTTTTGCATGCACAGCAGCACAGAAACATGACAAAACAGTGACACAGCAAAGACGAAGTGCTGCTCTTGCTGTTTTCAAAAGACGCAAATGAAGGTGCAGCTGTTTGTCTGCATTGCAGACAACCACATCCAAATCCATATCGATAGACAACCATATCCATGCTGGCACATAAAACCTAAGGATGGTCCATATTGAATCTAGTTTCGTTATGCAACTATTTATAGTATAGTAAATATTTATATCTATTTTTTACTGAGGATTTGCACCATGTTTATTTGGACTTTGACACATTATTTATTATTTTCTTATTTTTTTATTTGTTCATTGTAAGTGGTGTTGTTTATAGTAACTGAAAATATATTATTTGGAAAAAGTCAAATTTGCTTCACTTTTCTATTATTTTGTAACATTTTTTTTTCTGTTTAGTTCATTCCCAGACCTTTTTGGGCAAATACATTGTCAGTAAATAAATGCATTTTTTCCCCCATAGAAAAACCTTTGTTCAGTCAGAAAATGTGTTCTTATTCTTTTCAGGGTCTTTGCTATGAGAATTACTATTTAATACCGTATACCCCGAAACCGTCAAACCGTGGTATTGTTTTAGACGATTATCATACCGTAAAAAATTCATACCGTTACAACCCTAGTCCCAACCCCCCACCACACACACAGTTCATGTGCTTTTTTTTTCTTATTGTGTAAAAAGTTGATCCTACTCGGTTGAGTGCACACATCTTGGCATTTTAAAGGGCCATAAAGCCCCTCGTTTCAGCAGGATGTTTTCACACCTCTGCTTTGGAAAAAGTCAGAAAAGTGGGCGTGTCCAGCTCTGTTTAGGGGGGAGTGTCGGAGGAAGAAAAGTGGGATGGTGTGGGAGTGTCTATTTGGGCACGCGCGAGGTTCAGAGTCAAAATACACACACACACACACACACACACACACACACACACACACACACACACAGTAGAAAGTGATGTTGTTTAACCTACATGGACATCTGTAGTCGAATTATTTGCCAAATTATTAAATGGTGGACTTTAACTGCAGTTTGGCTCTTTCATTCAGGGAATTCAGTCATGTTCCTCGCGACAAACGAGATATTCGATTGGAGGAGCTGCTCTAAGCGTGTATTTTTCATGCAATGTTTGATACCGCACGGTGAATGAGAGAAAAAATAAACTGAGCATTTCCCGGAAACTTAGATGCACACGGCAGGTAGTGTCAGAAAGCCGCGTGTGTTATTCCGGTCACAAACTGCGGTAGAAACCCTACACGAGGTTAAAGTTTGGTTGTGGTGCTAACATGTTTACACTCTGTGCAATAGTTTGTTAGATACGAACAAACTGAATAAACAAAGAGCACTGGTCACTCACTTACCAAATCTGTAGAGACAGGACAATCACCAGCAACTAGAGCCGCGTCTTTATTAAGAGAAGACTACAAGCGAATCCAGATCTCAGCGTTTGCAGATGAGAACAGCTCTCAGGTAAACAATAATCCTCCTTAGACACGTAAGTTATTGTTGTCGAGCGTCGCGTACACTGTTAATCCACACGTGACTCCAGCTGAGCTCTCACAGAGAGAAAATGAAAACAAAACTGAACTGCAGCAAACTATAAAAGCAACACTTCACGCTTGTTTTGCCAACACAACGTGGCGTCTCTGTCGTCTAAACACTGTGACAGTAATGAATATTAATGAAGTTGCAGAATAGAGCGCGCTGATTGGTTTGAATCAAGCCTTACTCATGCATTAATGCAGCACACTGTAAGACGTAATAAGACACACTCTGGCACAGACGTCCAGTCTGCACGCTGGAATACACGCTATTATCTCATGACCGTGACGCAGCTTCAACAATTAGTTTCAAACCGGAAGTACGAATTTGCTTGAAATAACGCAAAAACAACCAATTTACACTTTTTAGTGAAATATAGGTGTCTTAATAGTGTTTATAGCAGTGTGGGACACATATACCACTGTCAACAGCTCAACACATGTGTTCTGGTGTTTCGTGACCCTTTAATGTGATATTCCAAAATGCAAATAAAAATTGGATGGAAACAAAAAGTATATGGATGAGCAGCTTTTGGGAAGTGATTGAAATTGATGGTATGGATGCAAAGCATTTTTTAATTTCAGATGCATTGGCATTATTATAGTCATGAACGTGCTCCTCTTTCTCTCTGCAGCTCCAGAACAATTCTTATGAGAAGCTGCAGCGTGCTTATCAGCTGGTCACCGGAGCAGGTCTGTCCATCACTGGCTCTCATCGCATGTGTGGAGACTTCCTGTACAGCGGCCACACCGTCATGCTGACGCTCACCTTCCTCTTCATCTACGAGTGTGAGTCTGAGAGAGCACTGGCTAACCGTTAATCACCACCAATATAAAAGTGTTGGTTCATGTAACATATATGTATGTACTGTACATTCTAAGGGGCCATTCGCACAGAACTGTGG
>NC_141043.1:49150000-49155000 GCF_052040795.2 Danio rerio | reverse complement strand
CAACATTAGAACTTTAATTTCAAAACACCATAAACTGAGACAGAAAGCGGCAGCCCTGAGCTTTTGAGTCGCCTGATAAATGTATAATCGACAAAAACAAACACAAGTTTAAATGCACAAATAACAGCAAGTATTAAGCAGGTTCTTGACTCCTTCACTGGTTGAATTTGGTGACGGCGGCCCAGCCTGTGTTGAAGCGGATCCAGTCGAAGTAATGTGCCACTTTGGTGTAGACGCCGGGATGATTGGGCTCGCCACATTTGTCTCCCCAGCTGACGATTCCCCAAACATACGACAACCCAGAGGCGTCCTTACAGACCAGCGGCCCACCGGAGTCACCCTGACATGAGTCCACCTTCCCCTCCAGATCACCTGATCAACAGACAATCAATCAATTTATCAATCAATCGCTCAGTCTCCAATTAATCAGTCTGCTCAGTTTTCAATTAATCTTTCAGTCTGCTCAGCCTTTAATCAATCAATCAATAAATCTGTTCATTTTCCAATCAATGAATCAATCAGTTAGTCAGTCTGCTCAACCTCCAATCAATCAATGATTTGGTCTGCCTATCTAATTAATCAATCTGTTCAGTCTCCAATTAATCAATCAATCAATCAATCTGTCTGCTAAGCCTCCAATCAATTAATTCAATCCCCATTAACCAATCAATCAACCAGTCAGTCTGCTCAACCTCCAATTAATCAACCAATCAATTAATCATCAAATTGCTCAGTCTCCAATTAATCAGTCAGTCTGCTCAACCTCCAATCAATCATTCAGTCTGCTCAGCCTCTGATCAATCAATCTGTTCAGTCTCCAATCAATCAGTCAGTAGGTCTGCTCAACCTTCAATCAATCAATCAATCAATCAATCAATCAATCAGTTTAACCCCCAATCAACTAGTCAACCAACCAATCAATCAGTCTACTCAGTCTCCAATCAAACAAACAATCAATCAGTCAGTCTGCTTAACCTCTAATCAATCATTCAATCGATTGATCTGTTTAGCCTCCAATCAATCAGTTCAATCCCCAATCGATCAATCTGCTCAGTCTCCAATCAATCAATCAATCAATCAATCAATCAATCAGTCAGTCAGTCAGTCAGTCAGTCTCCTCAACCTGCAATCAATTAATCAATCAATCAATCAGTCTGCTCAGTCTTCAATCAATCAAACAATCAATCAATCAATCAGTCTGCTTAACCTCTAATCAATCAATCAATCAATCGATTGATCTGTTTAGTCTCCAATCAATCAGTTCAATCCCCAATCAGTCAACCAATCAATCAATCTGCTCAGTCTTTAATCAATCAGTCAGTCTGCTTAACCTCTAATCAATCAATCAATCAATCAATCAATCAATCAATCAATCAATCAATCGGTCTGCTAAGCCTCCAATCAATTCAATCCCCATTAACCAATCAATCAACCAGTCAGTCTGCTCAACCTCCAATCAATCAACCAATCAATTAATCAATCAATTGGCTCAGTCTCCAATTAATCAATTAATCAGTCAGACAGTCTGCTCAACCTCCAATCAATCATTCAGTCTGCTCAGCCTCTAATCAATCAATCTGTTCAGTCTCCAATCAATCAGTCAGTCTGCTTAACCTCTAATCAATTAATCAGTTCAAACACCAATCAACTAGTCAACCAACCAATCAATCAGTCTGCTCAGTCTCCAATCAATCAATCAGTCAGTCTGCTTAACCTCTAATCAATCAACCAATCAATTAATCAATCAATTGGCTCAGTCTCCAATTAATCAATTAATCAGTCAGACAGTCTGCTCAACCTCCAATCAATCATTCAGTCTGCTCAGCTTCAATCAATCAATCTGTTCAGTCTCCAATCAATCAGTCAGTCTGCTTAACCTCTAATCAATTAATCAGTTCAAACACCAATCAACTAGTCAACCAACCAATCAATCAGTCTGCTCAGTCTCCAATCAATCAGTCAGTCAGTCTTCTCAACATCCAATCAATTAATCAATCAATCAATCAATCAATCAATCAATCAATCAATCAGTTCAACCCCCAATCAACTAGTCAACCAAACAATCAATCAGTCTGCTCAGTCTCCAATCAATCAAACAATCAATCAGTCTGCTTAACCTCTTATCAATCAATCAGTCGATTGATCTGTTTAGTCTCCAATCAATCAGTTCAATCCCCAATCAATCAACCAGTCAACCAACCAATCAATCAATCTGCTCAGTCTTTAACCAATCAGTCAGTCTGCTCAACCTCTAATAAATCAATCAATCAATCAATCAATCAATCAATCAATCTGTTTAGTCTCCAATGAATCAAGCAGTCACTCAACTAATTAATCTGCTCAGTCTCCAATCAATTAATCAATCATTCAACCAATCAATCATTCAGTTTGATCAGCCTCCAGTCAACCAATCTCCTCAGTCTCTAATCAATCAAGTGATTTGCCCAGTCTTTAATCAATCAATCCCTTATATTAATATTCCTTCAAGTACAAAAATAATTATCAATAAATGATTTATACATTCAATAGTTTGTCCAACACTGCTGATATACTGTGAGAGTTACTGCAGTATGGATGCACAAAACTGGACTGAAACTGGATTGTGTAATCTGTAAATAGGCAGCATCATTAGCGTGTGTTTCCCTGTAAACCGTTCTCCAGTAATGTGGATTTACAGTCGTAATGAAGAGCTCACCTGCACACTCCATTCCAGGGAGGAAACGGTGCTTGTAAAAATTCTGGCAGTCACCAATAATCGTCACGTTTGCCCATTTCAGAATCGATGCTGACATTCCCGCTACAATCAAACACACATATATAAATATATATACGAGACACGCTGAAGTCCAGTAATAATAAACATGCATGTTATTGTTATCATGGACACTTTAAAACAGAGACCTGCACGGGACGGATTTCCCCTCAAACAAAATATGTTATTTTCTCCCTCTCGCGGTTGTTGGTTTCATTAAGTTTACATTTTTTCTTATAATTTATATTATTTTATTTATTATTTAAAATTATTATTATTATTTTAGTAAATAATTATACTTTATGAACAGTTAATATTTTAATAATAAGTAGGTAATAATCCAGTTAGTTAATATAGCGTGAATTGTGACGTAAAAGAAAAGTGTTATTTTTTTAGTGATTGTTTAGATTTTTCTTATTGTAATTATTCTGTATTATTTTCGTTTATCATTATTAAGAGGATAATATGAATCATCTCGTTTTCAAGGGGGTCAGTTGACAGAAAATAGTTCAATTAACCAAATTCAGTGACTAAAATCCCCTGTGTTGTGAGTTGCTATGGTAACACAAAAACGAGTAATTAATCTATTCTGGTGATTCTGCAGTTGTTATGGTAACACAACAACTGCCGTAACTGATGTGTTGTTATTGTTCTATAGTTGCTATGGTCACACATCAACTGCAGGAACTGATGTGTTGTTATTGTTCTATAGCTGCTATGGTAACAAAACAACTGCAGTACCTGATGTGTTGCGATAGTTCTATTGTTGCTATGGTAACACAACAACTGCAGTAACTGATGTGTTGTCATTGTTCTATAGTTGCTATGGTAACAAAACAACTGCAGTACCTGATGTGTTGCGATGGTTCTATTGTTGCTATGGTAACACAACAACTGCAGTAAATGATGTGTTGTTATTGTTCTATAGTAGCTATGGTAACACAACAACTGTTGTAACTGATGTGTTGTTATTGTTCTATAGTTGCTATGGTAACTGATGTGTTGTGATAGTTCTATAGTTGCTATAGTTACACAACAACTGCAGTAACTGATGTGTTGTCATTGTTCTATAGTTGCTATGGTTACACAACAACTACCGTAACTGTTGTGTTGTGATAGTTCTATAGTTGCTATGGTAACACAACAACTGCTGTAACTGATGTGTTTTTATTCTATAGTTGCTATGGTAACACAACAACCTTCGTAATGGATGTGTTGTGATAGTTCTATAGTTGCTATGGTTACACGACAACTGCCGTAACTGATGTGTTGTTATTGTTCTATAGTTGCTATGGTAACTGATGTGTTGTGATAGTTCTATAGTTGCTATGGTAACACAACAACAGTTGTAACTGATGTGTTGTTATTGTTCTATAGTTGCTATGGTAACACAACAACTGCCATAACTGATGTGTTGTGATATTTCTATAGTTGCTATGGTTACACAACAACTGTTGTAACTGATGTGTTGTTATTGTTCTATAGTTGCTATGGTAACACAACGACTGCAGTAACTGATGTGTTGTGATAGTTCTATAGTTGCTATGGTAACACAACAACTGCAGTAACTGATGTGTTGTGATAGTTCTATAGTTGCTATGGTAACACAACAACTGCTGTAACGGATGTGTTGTGATAGTTCTATAGTTGCTATGGTAACACAACAACTGTTGTAACTAATGTGTTGTTATTGTTCTATAGTTGCTATGGTAACACAACAACTGCAGTAACTGATGTGTTGTGATAGTTCTATAGTTGCTATGAGTCGTGGTAGTTTTATAGTTGCTGTAAACTCCCGCTGGTGTGTTTGGTACCTTTGTCACGACCCCAGCCAGAGATGGTGCAGGTGTCATTGGGCTGGAACTGCTGTGTGGACCAGGGCACGCACACAGCTCTGATGGCAGGATTATCCAGCATGCATTTGTCAGACAGATTGAGCTCCTCCAGCTGCACCAGAGCGATGTCGTTGACGTATGTCTGAGCATCATAATTCTCATGGATGATGATCTTCTTCACAGGAATACTGTCTGTCGTTGACTGTTTGCGATTCTTCCTCCACAGAGAGAACTTGACACGGAAGGACTTCGGTTTGGGTCTGGTGGACACACACAAAGGTATCCCACGTTTACAAAAATACTACAGTAATGTTCTGTAAATTCTGTTGAGTTTTACAGTATAATGAATTGCAGAAATTAATCTCTTGTCATGATTCCGTAGTGGCTATGGCAACACAACAACTGCAGTAATT
>NC_141043.1:49110000-49145000 GCF_052040795.2 Danio rerio | reverse complement strand
AACGTGTTTGAAATGTTTTTCGTTAAAATCTTCACAGCTTAAATAAACATATGTTAAATTTCAGGACCTACAAATACAAACACTGCAATTCAAGTCATTAAAATGCAAGAACTTGTTAATACGGTGTGTTATTTTTTTCAGTTTGAGCTTTTTAATTCAATACTTTTGGCATTGATGTTGTTCCATACAGACTTCACTGTCAGCCATCAAGCTTTATTTATTTTCCTGTAGTTTCCAGCTTTTTTCTCTCTTTAAGTCTGACTTTATTACGCTTTATTAATTGTTGGGTTGTTAGTCTTAGGTTAGTGTTGTTTATTTGTTGGAAAACGTGAGTTTTGAATCTTTGTGACACATGATTTTGTTTGATTTGTTTTGTTTTTGTTGTAATAAATATATTAGTTAGAAAACTGGATTCATGTGTACTCTTTATGTTGCATTCCCTGGATGGATTAATTCTTTTGTGTTTGAAAAAAAGGGTTCGTAACATAAATTGGGGGCTCGATTGAGATTGTTTATTTTGAACAGACATTGAGGAAAGCTTCGGATAGGTAGAGTAAATTGGGGGGGGGGGGGGGGTCACAATGATTTACTATTTGTTATTTTTCTTTATTATTTTAGTTTGTTATTTTTAAAGGAAGAGCCATAGCAACCTCTGAAGACTAGAAAGGTCTTTAGTTAGTTTTGAGCAGGAAGGTTTAGGGCCGGGGTTGTTTGTCTAATGCTTAGTCATGGCGTTCGGCCTACAAAACGCACCAGCCTTCAGCTCCTTTCACACAGTGATACTGGTAAATATCCGGAAGCTTTCCGGAACGACTTTACCGGTATTTTCAAAAAGAGCCTGTTCACTCATACAGACCTTTCCGGAAAATTGCCGGTAATTTTAGTGTCAGAATGTTTGCCTTTGTTTGGATCAGCCCACAACCAATAATATTTCAGCACCCTGGGTTGCCAGATGCTTGAAATCAGTGTATTTCGGTTCAATCTCAAAGGCATTTAGTGCATGCGGATGCCACTGAAAAATGTACCCCTGGAGGATATAACTTCCCGTGTTATAAAAATACACGTGAGGTGGTTTTAATTAGCAAAAAATAATACTTTATTTTATATACTTTGAAAAATAATACAAAATGCTCAATTGTCAGGCAGGCTCACCTTAGTGTCATCAATCTGGCAACTTAAATTTGCATCCAGTTGTTGGAGGGGTTAAGTGAACAAAAACTACAAAATTTTGGATTGTAATGCCTAGTTCCACCACTAGATGTCAATCCTATATTGACCATTAGTGCATATGCAGATGTACTTTTAGTTTTCAGTAACCCAGTTACTGAGGCGCTATGATGAATTGTGTGCCATTACAAAATCGCAGTGTTTAAGGTCTGTATTGAATTGTTTTTGTTTTGGACTTATTTAAAAATGATGGCAACATTTTGGAATATGAAGAATTTTTGACATTGTATAACTTCCCTTTGCCAGCTAAATCCTTCAACTGTGTTATAAAGAGTTTGTCACAAAGTTATGTGCATTTATTTAAAACGTTTCTTTACTTTAATGAGAGGGAAACAATTATGCCTTAACTTTTTTTTGGATGGAGTGTCTTTTTTTTTGGATAAAAAATGTGACAACAGACATGTCAGACGATTGCTACATTACTCTGTATAAACCTCCCCAAGATGTACATTTTTCTGGACCAATTTTTCTGATTGCATTCAATGGAAGAGAGCATGGTTATTACCTGAGAAATTCAGCATATCCAGCAAAAGAAGAGAGATACATTTTAAGATCTTGCATAATGTTTATCCTACAAATTCCCACATTGCTAATTATTTTGATATATCTAATTTGTGTACTTTCTGCAATATACATGAAGAGACTTTATTTCACTTATTCTATAGTTGCACTCATTAAACATCTTTGGAATAACATTATTTTTTATTTATCGTCCTTATTTAAACATGATTTAAATTTGTCAATAATAGATATGTTTCTGTACTGTTCGGGTGATGATCCTGCTCTCGATCTTACTGTTAATTTTTTTGTGTTACACTGTCAATTTTTATACACAAAAATAAGTTCCTAAAAACAAAACCAGTATTCAATACTTTCCTTGTTGAAATTTCATACAATATAAGCTTATGATAATTCATTTTTTTTGTTGGCTTAATCCCTTTATTAATCCGGGGTCACCACAGCGGAATGAACCACCAAATTATCCAACAAGTTTTTACGCAGCAGATGCCCTTCCAGCCGCAACCCATCTCTGGGAAACACCCACACACACACACACTCATACACTATGGACAATTTAGCCAACCCAATTCACCTGTACCACATGTGTTTGGACTGTGGGGGAAACCGGAGCACCCGGAGGAAACCCACGTGAAGGCAGGGAGAACATGCAAACTCCACACAGAAACACCAACTGAGCCGAGGTTCGAACCAGCGACCTTCTTGCTGTGAGGCAATAGCACTACCTACTGCGCCACTGCCTCACCTGAAGCTTATGATCATCTTTTTTCTTAATGATTAAGGCTTTGTCAGTTTTTTTCTCTCCCTCTCTTCTTTCTTATTTTTTTATTATTGTATTTTTTCTTCGATGCAGTGATGTTATTATTCTTGTAATAAATAAAAAAAGAAGTATTGCATTAAATTACACTGTCCCGTGCCATGTCTTTAAAATATTAAAGTGTATATTACTCCAGTATATTCAACGGTCTTTTATCTCATTTTATGCTTGATCAACTAAATATATGCTGAAGTCTATTCAACTGATTATATTGTCATTACATGACAACATCGATGCTGTAAAAGGAACTGTATAAAATTGAATATAGTCACATTAACCGTTCACCAGAAGTTTATCGTTAGGGAACAAAACACTAGCTGTGCATATAGCCCATTTTTGTGTTGACTTTGGAATTAGTAGAAGTGAAACTGAAGTGTTTAGTGTTTTACTGACCCTCCAGCTCGTCTTCTCCACCCAGACAGTCTCTGACTCCGTCTCGGACAGCGTGACGAGGTATACACACTCCTGACGGACACCAAAACGCGTTGGTTTTTTTTTGACAGTCTTCACAAAACAAACACAGACACAAACAGGTCAGGATTAGCAGGACGCTCCATGACAGCACCATACTGGACGGCTGCTTCTCACTCAGGGCAGGTTATGTACAAAGAAAGAATGTCAATCAAAGTGTTTCTGTTTTTATCAACGGTGATTATCTTAGTTTTACATATTGTAATCTATCTTCAATACTTGACAAAAAGACTCACCCTGGCAGCACATTTCATCACTGTTGTCTCCACAGTCGTCAATACCATCGCAAAGTTTTCCATAGTTTACATATTTCCCATTCACACAGCGAAACTTCATACTTTGCTCTGCACACAGATAACACATTACATTATGTAATCAAACAAAGTAATCTAAACGTATTTAATAAAAGTAATTTAATTGTAATCCAAATGTAGTTAGATTATATTAAAATAAAGTAATCTAAATGTAATCCAGACGTTGCCTGATCATGTTACCATAAAAGTAATTTCAATTGAATCCAAATGTGGTCAAATAATGTTACAATAATCTAAAGGTAATCCAAATGTAGTTAGATCATATTACCATAAATTAATTTATTGTAATCCAAAAGTAATCAGATTATGTTACCATAAAAGTAATTTAAATGTAATCAAAAAGTAGTCAGATTATGTTAAAATAAAGCAATCCAAATGTAGTCTGATCATGTCATCCTAAAAGTAATCTAAATTTAATCCAAAAGTAGTCGGAGTGTTATCATAAAAGTAATCTAAATGTAATCCAAAAGTAGTCTGTGTTATCATTAAAGTAATGTAAATGTAATCCAAAAGCAGACAAATTATGTAAAATAATCTAAATGTAATCCAAATGTAATCTGATCATGTTACAATAAAATTAATTTAATTGTAATCCAAAAATAATTTAGATTTAATCCAGAAGTCGTCAGATTACATTTATCATAAAATAATTTAAATGTGAACAAAAGTAATCTAATTATGTTACTATAAAACTAGTCAGATTACATTACCTTAAATGCGATTGAAATGTATTCAAAACGTAGTCCGATTAGTTTTCGTAAAGGTAATTTAATTGTAATCCAAAAGTAGTCAGATTATGTTGAACTAAAGTAATCTAAATGTAATCCAAATGTAGTCTGATCGTGTTATCACAAAAGTAATCTAAATGTAATCCAAAAGTAGTCAGATTATGTTATCTTAAAAGTAATCTAAATATAATCCAAAAGAAGTCTGATCGTGTTATCAAATTAATTTAATTGTAATCCAAAAGTGGTCAGATTACGTTAAAATAAAGCAATCAAATTGTAATCCAAATGAAGTCTAATCATGTTACCATAAAACTAATTTAATTGTAATCCAAAAGTAGTCTGATTACGTTTACCATAAAAGTAGTCAGATTACATTATCATTAAAGTTATTTAAATGTAATCCAAAAGTAGTCAGATTATGCTAAAATAATGTAAATGTAATCCAAAAGTAGTCATCTTATGTTAAAGTAGTCTAAATGTAATCCAAAAGTAGTCAGATTATGTTAAAATAATCTAAATGTAATCCAAAAGTAGTCAGATTATGTTAAAATAATCTAAATGTAATCCAAAAGTTGTCAGATTATGTTAAAATAAGGTAAATGTAATCCAAATGTAGTCTGATTATGTTAAAATAAGGTCATGTAAATGTAATCCAAAAGTAGTCAGCTTATGTTAAAGTAATCTAAATGTAATCCAAAAGTAGTCAGATTATGTTAAAGTAATCTAAATGTAATCCAAGAGTAGTCAGCTTATGTTAAAGTAATGTAAAAGTAATCCAAAAGTAGTCAGATTATGTTAAAATAATGTAATTGTAATCCAAGAGTAGTCAGCTTATGTTAAAGTAATCTAAATGTAATCCAAAAGTAGTCTGATTATGTTAAAATAATGCAAATGTAATTCAAAAGTAGTCAGATTATGTTAAACTAAAGTAATCTAAATGTAATCCAAATGTAGTCTGATCGTGTTATCACAAAAGTAATCTAAATGTAATCCAAAAGTAGTCAGATTATGTTATCTTAAAAGTAATCTAAATATAATCCAAAAGAAGTCTGATCGTGTTATCAAATTAATTTAATTGTAATCCAAAAGTGGTCAGATTACGTTAAAATAAAGCAATCAAATTGTAATCCAAATGAAGTCTGATCATGTTACCATAAAACTAATTTAATTGTAATCCAAAAGTAGTCTGATTACGTTTACCATAAAAGTAGTCAGATTACATTATCATTAAAGTTATTTAAATGTAATCCAAAAGTAGTCAGATTATGCTAAAATAATGTAAATGTAATCCAAAAGTAGTCATCTTATGTTAAAGTAGTCTAAATGTAATCCAAAAGTAGTCATCTTATGTTAAAGTAGTCTAAATGTTATCCAAAAGTAGTCAGATTATGTTAAAATAATCTAAATGTAATCCAAAAGTAGTCAGATTATGTTAAAATAATCTAAATGTAATCCAAAAGTAGTCAGATTATGTTAAAATAATCTAAATGTAATCCAAAAGTAGTCAGATTATGTTAAAATAATCTAAATGTAATCCAAAAGTAGTCAGATTATGTTAAAATAAGGTAAATGTAATTCAAAAGTAGTCAGATTATGTTAAAATAATCTAAATGTAATCCAAAAGTAGTCAGATTATGTTAAAATAAGGTAAATGTAATTCAAAAGTAGTCAGATTATGTTAAAATAATCTAAATGTAATCCAAAAGTAGTCAGATTATGTTAAAATAATCTAAATGTAATCCAAAAGTTGTCAGATTATGTTAAAATAAGGTAAATGTAATCCAAATGTAGTCTGATTATGTTAAAATAAGGTCATGTAAATGTAATCTAAAAGTAGTCAGCTAATGTTAAAGTAATCTAAATGTAATCCAAAAGTAGTCAGATTATGTTAAAATAATGTAATTGTAATCCAAGAGTAGTCAGCTTATGTTAAAGTAATCTAAATGTAATCCAAAAGTAGTCTGATTATGTTAAAATAATGCAAATGTAATTCAAAAGTAGTCAGATTATGTTAAACTAAAGTAATCTAAATGTAATCCAAATGTAGTCTGATCGTGTTATCACAAAAGTAATCTAAATGTAATCCAAAAGTAGTCAGATTATGTTATCTTAAAAGTAATCTAAATATAATCCAAAAGAAGTCTGATCGTGTTATCAAATTAATTTAATTGTAATCCAAAAGTGGTCAGATTATGTTAAAATAAAGCAATCAAATTGTAATCTAAATGAAGTCTGATCATGTTACCATAAAACTAATTTAATTGTAATCCAAAAGTAGTCTGATTATGTTTACCATAAAAGTAGTCAGATTACATTATCATTAAAGTTATTTAAATGTAATCCAAAAGTAGTCAGATTATGCTAAAATAATGTAAATGTAATCCAAAAGTAGTCATCTTATGATAAAGTAGTCTAAATGTAATCCAAAAGTAGTCATCTTATGTTAAAGTAGTCTAAATGTAATCCAAAAGTAGTTATCTTATGTTAAAGTAGTCTAAATGTTATCCAAAAGTAGTCAGATTATGTTAAAATAATCTAAATGTAAACCAAAAGTAGTCAGATTACGTTAAAATAATCTAAATGTAATCCAAAAGTAGTCAGATTATGTTAAAATAATCTAAATGTAATCCAAAAGTAGTCAGATTATGTTAAAATAATCTAAATGTAATCCAAAAGTAGTCAGATTATGTTAAAATAAGGTAAATGTAATTCAAAAGTAGTCAGATTATGTTAAAATAATCTAAATGTAATCCAAAAGTAGTCAGATTATGTTAAAATAAGGTAAATGTAATTCAAAAGTAGTCAGATTATGTTAAAATAATCTAAATGTAATCCAAAAGTAGTCAGATTATGTTAAAATAATCTAAATGTAATCCAAAAGTTGTCAGATTATGTTAAAATAATCTAAATGTAATCCAAATGTAGTCTGATTATGTTAAAATAAGGTCATGTAAATGTAATCCAAAAGTAGTCAGCTTATGTTAAAGTAATCTAAATGTAATCCAAAAGTAGTCAGATTATGTTAAAGTAATCTAAATGTAATCCGAGAGTAGTCAGCTTATGTTAAAGTAATGTAAATGTAATCCAAAAGTAGTCAGATTATGTTAAAATAATGTAATTGTAATCCAAGAGTAGTCAGCTTATGTTAAAGTAATCTAAATGTAATCCAAAAGTAGTCTGATTATGTTAAAATAATGCAAATGTAATTCAAAAGTAGTCAGATTATGTTAAACTAAAGTAATCTAAATGTAATCCAAATGTAGTCTGATCGTGTTATCACAAAAGTAATCTAAATGTAATCCAAAAGTAGTCAGATTATGTTATCTTAAAAGTAATCTAAATATAATCCAAAAGAAGTCTGATCGTGTTATCAAATTAATTTAATTGTAATCCAAAAGTGGTCAGATTACGTTAAAATAAAGCAATCAAATTGTAATCCAAATGAAGTCTGATCATGTTACCATAAAACTAATTTAATTGTAATCCAAAAGTAGTCTGATTACGTTTACCATAAAAGTAGTCAGATTACATTATCATTAAAGTTATTTAAATGTAATCCAAAAGTAGTCAAATTATGTTAAAGTAATCTAAATGTAATCCAAAAGTAGTTAGATTATGTTAAAATAATGTAAATGTAATCCAAAAGTAGTCAGATTATGTTAAAATAATGTAAATGTAATCCAAATGTAGTCTGATTATGTTAAAATAATGTAAATGTAATCCAAATGTAGTCTGATTATGTTAAAATAATGTAAATGTAATCCAAATGTAGTCTGATTATGTTAAAATAATGTAAATGTAATCCAAAAGTAGTCAGATAATGTTAAAATAATGTAAATGTAATCCAAATGTAGTCTGATTATGTTAAAATAAGGTCATGTAAATGTAATCCAAAAGTAGTCAGCTTATGTTAAAGTAATCTAAATGTAATCCAAGAGTAGTCATCTTATGTTAAAGTAATCTAAATGTAATCCAAGAGTAGTCATCTTATGTTAAAGTAATCTAAATGTAATCCAAAAGTAGTCAGATTATGTTAAAGTAATCTAAATGTAATCCAAGAGTAGTCAGCTTATGTTAAAGTAATCTAAATGTAATCCAAGAGTAGTCATCTTATGTTAAAGTAATCTAAATGTAATCCAAGAGTAGTCAGCTTATGTTAAAGTAATCTAAATGTAATCCAAGAGTAGTCATCTTATGTTAAAGTAATCTAAATGTAATCCAAGAGTAGTCAGCTTATGTTAAAGTAATCTAAATGTAATCCAAGAGTAGTCATCTTATGTTAAAGTAATCTAAATGTAATCCAAGAGTAGTCAGCTTATGTTAAAGTAATCTAAATGTAATCCAAGAGTAGTCAGTTTATGTTAAAGTAATCTAAATGTAATCCAAAAGTAGTCTGATTATGTTAAAATAATGCAAATGTAATCCAAAAGTAGCCAGATTACATTACCATGAAAGTAATTTGAATGTAATCCAAAAATTGGCTGAATACATTACCATGAATGTGTAATCTGATTGTATTACTGACTACTAATTTTGTTACGCAAATTGTAATCAGATTGAAATTAATAAGTAATCCACTCAGTTACATATTGGATGAGCTGAATGTGTGTAAGTTTAATGGCTGAACTGTATCTTTAAATTTGATGAAATGCACCTTTAGTAGTCTCATTGTAGCAGTTTGCGACGGCCACTTGTTGTTTTTCTTTGATGGGTGTCGGATTATAGATGGTGCATTCGGCCAGCGAGAGCTCAGATCCCGTACAGCGAACTTTCATACACTGATCTGGCCAATCCTCTCCTTCAAGTTCAACATACTGCATTTTAGATGCCCTCTCTGCTCCTCTGAAACAGACAGAATCAGGGTCGTCAAGAGCTGAATTGCTTTGTTAAATTATTAATTAAATGACTAATTAAATTATTTATTATCAATATTTCGATGTGCTCTAAACACCACAGTACAGCAAAGTTTCTTAAATTGTTGTGATTGCAAAAAAAAAGTTATACGAACACATGAAATCAGTAACTGAACGTTAAATGCGTACATTAATCTAATTCCAGCTTGTCTTGTGCAAATGTGTATGCAAGTTTGTGTGTGCGAGAGTGACACTGTGTGTTTCTGAGTGTGTCTTTAGTGTGTGAGTGTATGTGTGTAATTTTGTGTGTCTGCATGTGTTTGTGTCTATATGTTTATTTATATATGTGTGTGTGTGTGTGTGTGTGTATGTATTTGTTTGTGCTGCTATGTGTGTGTGTATGCGTGCCTATGTGTGTGTGCGCAAGCTTGTATTTGTTTGCGTGTTTGTGTGTGTCTGCATGTATGCATGTGTGTATAATCGTGTGTGTAATCTTGCATGTGTGTAATTTTGTGTGTCTATATGCATGAGTGTTTTTGTACAGGTGTGTGTTTGTCTGTGCCAGTGTGTGTACTTATGTGTGTATATATACAGTATGTGTGTAATTTTGTGTGCATTTTTGCATATGGGTAATACTGTGTGTATGCGTGTTTGATTGTGTGTCTATATGTGTGTTTGTGTTGTGTCTGTATGCATATGTGTGTTTTTCTGTTTGTTCAGGTATTGTGTGTGTGTGTGTGTGTGTGTGTGCGTGTGTGTGTGTGTGTGTGTGTGTGTGTGTGTGTGTGTGTGTGTGTGTGTGTGTGTGTGTGTGTGTGTGTGTTCACCTGTAGTATTCTGTAGAGTCGTTTCTGCAGAACACATTAGCAGCAGCTATATTCCACTCGCTGCCGCAGACTAACATCTTTCCCTTCTTGCTGTGAATCTCCAGCACTCGTTTATCCCCAGAGTTTCTGAACGTTGTTTGTACATTCTCATCCGCTGGACACACACAGTGCAGACGCACAGTTACCAGACATTCTGCAAAACCTTATTTAAATACAATTGACAAAACGTCGGCTTATAGTGACTTTAATATAATTCTCAAGCAGTCAGCACAAAAGTCTTGTGTATTAACCCCTGTGTGTACTGTTCAGACTGACTCTCCTGTTTATTATGTTGCTGCTTAACACACACACACACACACACACACACACACACACACACACACACACACACACACACACACGCTATACTTTATATAACCATTGATTAATTTTCTTGTCGGCTTAGTCACTTTATTAATCCGGGGTCGCCACAGCAGAATGAACCGCCAACTTATCCAGCAAGTTTGTTACGCAGTGGATGCCCTTCCAGCCGCAACCCATCTCTGGGAAACATCCACACACACATTCACGGACACGCTCACACAATATGGAAAATTTAGCCTACCCAATTCACCTGTACCGCATGTGTTTGGACTGTGGGGGAAACCGGAGCACCCGGAGGAAACCCACGCGAACATGCAAACTCCACACAGAAGATGCTGTCATGACTTTACAATCAGTAAATGTGCTTATAAAGGAAGTCAATGGAGCAAAAACAGCACCAACATCACCAAAGGGGAGTCAGTCTGAACAGAGTGTGTGGAGTTCATTTCAAAGCATTTTCCTAAAACATGTCAAAATAAAATTTGTCTCCTAAAATCATCACATTTGCTGAAACACAGAGAAAGATGTGGCCAAATGAAGCATCCAAATCAGCCCAGACTGGATGAAAACGACCCAACAGCATTCATTCATTCTTTTTCTTGTCGGCTTAAACCCTTTATTAATTTAGGGTCGCCACAGTGGAATGAACCACCAACTTATCCAGCTTATGTTTTACGCAGAGGATGTACACAACGCACAATTTAGCCAACCCAATTCCCCTGTACCGCATGTGTTTGGACTGTGGGGGAAACCGGAGCACTTGGAGGAAAGCCATGCAAACATGGGGAGAACATGCAAACTCCACACAGAAATGCCAACTGACCCAGACAAAACTCGAACCAGCGACTTTCCTGCTGTGAAGCAACAGCACTATTTAAACAACCTTTACTGTCTGCTGTGTATTTAATACGCTGTAAAGATTATTCTGCGTTATTGAAACATCAAGGAGGACGCAGCAGAGAAAAGTCACTTATAAATTAAAACTTTATTATTTCATGCAACAGCCTTACATTTAAAAGGGAAACATGAGGGCGATCATACGCAAAAAGACCCCAGACTATAAGGCTAGATGTTTTCTTCCCCTTATTTATTTATTTATTTATTTGTTTACGTGTTTGGCGCATGTAACTCGTGTGTGATCGGAAAACTAGTGTAATGACGGCACGCCATCTTTCCCAGACTCGGGGCAAAGTTTGCCTTTCCTTTCACTCCACCCAGAAGCCCCAGCTGGCCCTTCTTGGTCCAAGGTATTCGGCGGGGCGAAAAAGGTCGGCCGCTGGCTATGAGAAAGCCCCGCTTTGGTCCGATTAGGCCCCGGAAGTGACAATGGAAACGCGACTGGCCTTGGCTCGCTCGCTTTAGGCAGGATAGTGGAAATGCGGCTACTGCTCAACCTCCCGGGCGATTGGCCCGGCCCAGCCTGATAAAAGCCCTGGCTCGCACCGGCCCGACAGTGGAAATGCGGCTAATGTCAGAGTTATAGGCCTGAAAGGGAACTTTAATTTTAATTATGAGAACTAAAAGTCTACATTAACCAGAAGCTGCGACCAAATTATTATGATTTTTTGTATTGTGTCATATTTCCTCGAGAAACGAAACATTAAATGAGATAACAGTGGGCGTGGCTTGTTTTTTCTGCTGCAAGCTGATTGGATGTAATAAAGTAGGCGTTTCATTCAGAAAGATGGGGGAAAGTGAGGAGAGTTATTGCAACCTAACAGACTCAGGGGCGCAACTGCACATTTACTGATGGGTATGCGGCTTCAGCTTTTGCGCGCCCCTTCAATCCAACTATATTTTATAACAGGCAAGTGATAAAATGTGGAAAATATTTCCATCAATAAATGAAAGATATTTTTTCATAAAGATATCAATATGCTTCAAAAAATACAGTTTGGCAGTTCTGAACACACCTGAAATAGTGGTAAAAGGTATAATTACATGAAGCATGTTAAGTCGCAAAGAAATGCATCTCATATCACCCCACATTTCTTCTCAGTTTAATTTTCCCTCACTAAATGATTATAGCACCTTGACTAGCCTTGCTTTTGGACTTTTTGTACATTTGTCAAAACAAAATGAAAGACATGAGAGTCCTAAAGGGCAAAAGAACATTGCAGTTACTTCTGACATGCACACTGTGAGAAGTGTAAGGTCTGTCTCTGCAAGAACAATTGACTGAAACTGCTAAAAGTGAAATAAAAAAGACTGTCAAATGTTTAATGTAAAAAACAGAACAAACAAATGTTCTATTTAATTGAAATGTTATAACTTTGTTTGTAGCTAAAAGTAAAATAGTTTTGAGCTAAGAAGTTAGCAAAAGGCCTGATGAATCAATATGATGCATAATAAATTCATAAAAACATGTATGTGGTATGTAAAATGGGGGGGAGGGGTGGAATGATTTTTTTATTTAATAAAATACAATATTATACACGTATAAAATGCTAAATAAACATTTTTAACAAAAATATTTATATATTATTTGAAACTTTTATTATGGATAATTTCAAAAATAGTTTTGGCACAATGGCGCCCCCCATGTGTGGTGCCCCATGCACCACATATATATCCAGCTGCAGGCCCGCAGAACCACACACGTTTTAGGCACACACAATCTAGGCAAACCATATATGGTTATGACAGATGTTAATGTTATAAACGTCTTTTTGAACATCGTCATCGATATATTTTGATATATATGATTAATAAATATTGTACTCAATAAACAATAGTGTTTACTTTATTTCACAATTATTGGGATCGAGACAGCCGAATGGGGAGCATTGATTTCGATCGCCATTTAATATAATAGAGGGAACAGTTTTTAATCAGTCATTATAGCTGATCAGTCATTATTATCTGACAATAATATGGCAGATACTCGTTTGCTGGCCTTGCTGAATGATCTCATTTGGACAGGTTTAATTTATATAATGGATTAATTTATGAAGAAAGAAATAATAGCAAGTTAATATAGGCAATAATAAATTATATGTTATAAAAATATTTTTACATGTAACAAATGTATAACACTATATTAATATTTACTCAAACTATTTAATGGTGTTTATTAGCTTAATTTTCTAATAACCTTTTAATTAATGATTTCCCACATTTGATACTGTAGTAATTTATAGTAAGCAATAAATTGTTTTTAAACCAAAATTGACTATTTGACTATTTGAACAAATTGACTATTTATAATAAAAAATCATAAGTAAATTTATATATATATATATATATATATATATATATATATATATATATATATATATATATATATATATATATATATACATACATACATACATACATACATACATACACACACACACACACACACACACACACACACACACACACACACACACACACACACACATATATATATATATATATATATATATATATATATATATATATGTATATATATATCTTTAACAGCTTTGACAGTTTAGTAAAAAATAGTAGTTTATGTATAAACTTATAATTATAATAAGGTAAGATAATCAGTTTATAACTATATATATATATATATATATATATATATATATATATATATATATATTGTTTAAATGATTAACTAGTAGAATAATTTATTTTAAAGTGACATATTATTGTTTGCTTTTTATATTTTACAACAAAGTGATTTTAACCAAGTATGATAATATTAAGATCCTGAATTAGTTCATTACACTTAATCCAACAATTAGACCGTCTATAATGTTTTCTGTGTTTATGTGGACACATGAATAAAGTCAGAAGTGTATTTAACCAATTATTTGTATTTACATAATTTGAGTTCAGAAACTGCAGAGATGCTAAAATGATCGTTACGATATAATAATAATAATAATAATAATAATGACTGAAATGGGAAACCATATTTGTGAAATTCAATAGGTGGCGAAAATGCTAAAGATTTAGTTACCATATATGGTTTGCCTAAATCGTAGATTGTGTGTGCCTAAAACGTGTGTGGTTCTGCGGGCCTGCAGCTGGATATTATTGGCTGAACAGACTCCTGCTGCTCACCATTTCTGTTGTCAAAACTGACAGCTGGAGGGGCGTGGCCCTAATCTGAGAATTGAACTCAAAACAAACAGGAAGTGCATTTGCAGATTTCAGATTTCAACAAACTCATTTTTCTTAATGATATGCACAGGTGAATTGTTCAGCACGAAACTAGCATTGTGAGCTAGCAACATCAACATGATTAGCTTTGGTGTCATGTGTATTTTAAAGGTTGACGTCTTACTTTTGCAGGTTCTGCTGAAGTGTGAGAAAGTGGGTTTGTTGGCTCTGCAGGCGATGGCGTTGGTCTGACACATGGAGTAAAACTCGGCTCCGTCCAGTGTGCACGCGTGTGTGTCCTGCCGAGGACACTTATAGGGCATCTGACACACACACACTCCCGCTATACACCTCCTCCAGGGCGGACAGAACACTTTCGAGCAGGACAGACGGGTGTAGTTCTGCTGCTCACATTGGGGCGGACCCCAGAAAAAATCCTCTTTTGTGGATTTGGGTTCAGGTTTTGTTGGTCTGGGTTCAGGTTTTGTGGGTTTGGTTCCAGTTTCTTTGGGCTTTGCTTGTCCTTTTTCAGGTGTATTGGCCGGGTTTTGCTGTGAGTTTGTGTTTGGACTTTCTGTTGTACTCTTGATATCTGAATCAGTTGTTTCCTCCACGTCTGATCTTTGATCTGCATCTGATTCTGATTTTGGCTCTAAATTCGGATCTGATTTTGGTTTAGAAAGTCTGTTTGCACCTTTCTCCAAATTTACATCTGGTGTTTGTTCAACCGCAGCTTCTGGATTTGTTTCTGGAGGAATTTTAGGTTTGGTGACGTCTTGTTTCTGCTGAGTTGTGATGGGTTCTGCTTTCTCCAGACTCTAAAAACAGTTTCAAGAGTTCACACTTAGCTGATGATTAATTATAAAAGCTTGTTTGGCATGCTGTCCCGGGAGAGAGCCCTGAGCTCATGAGATCCTCGAGCCCAGGGCTCCCTCCCGTTGCAAGGCGGGAGGGGAGTTTGAGCTCAGGTAGATCTCGAGAACTCCTCTGCTGTAGCAAGTGAATGCTCTTGAAATTAATTACTAACTAGAAGCGTGTCTATGTTGACAATTTGGATTGTTCAATTGACATAATTGCATGTTCTTAGGCGGTGGGAGGAAACCGGGGAACCCGGGGGAAACCCACGTGAGCACGGGGAGAAGTGCAAACTCCACACAGAAATGTCTGCTAGTTTTGGTAAAGCCAGGAACCAGAGACATTCTTGTTGTGAGTGCTAGGCACTGGGCCACCGTGTCACCCGTCTAAGAAGGAGGCGTAGGGGAGGAAGGGGGGACTCTTCAAAACAAACATAGCAATGGAATAAACCCCAGGGTATTTATAGTAGTTTAGGAGTCATCTGATTGGACCGTAGTGAATTAGATAATGCGGGTCAGCTGCTCGCAATCATAAGCACGTGATCCTCTCGAAATTTATTTATACATAAACTTCACTTAAATGAATGTACAATTTAGAACTTATTCATGTAGTTCTGAGTTTACATCTCACAATTTTCATCTTGTTAATCAGAATTCTGAGTTTTCATCTCGCAATTGAATTGTTTGATTGTAATTCTGAGTTTACATCTTGCAGTTTTTACCTTGTCCTCGTTATTCTCAGTTTACACTTCGCGATTTTGACTGACTTTTTTCATCGTAATTGTACGTGTACGTCTCACGATTGTTACTTTTCTTTCATTCGGACTTCACGTCTTGCAAATTCTTATTTTTTCCTCATAATTCTGGGTTTATGTCTCACAATTCGCACCTTTTTAATCAGAATTTTAAGTTTGCCTCATATTTCAAATTTTTTCAGATTTGTTTTGCTTACATCTCATAGCTCCGACTTTTCTTGTTTCTTTTTTGCTCATATTTCTGAGTTTACGTCTTGTGAGTTTTACTTTTTTCTTGTAATTTTGAGTTTACTTCTCGCAAATACATATTTTCTTTGTAATTCTCAGTTTACATTTAAAAATTTTGACTTTTTTTTAATTTGCAAGAGTTTACGTCTTGCAAATAAAGTTCCTCATAATTCTTAAATTACGTTTCGCAATTCTGACATTTTTTCCTTGTAAAAATGTACATCTCATGATTTTTTACTTTTTCCCTCGTAATTCTCAGTTTACATCCCGCCATTCTGACTTTTAATAGTAATTCTGAGTTTACGTCTCGCAAATAATATTTTTCGTGTAATTCTCGGTTTACGTCTCGTCATTCTGACTTTTCATCGTAATTCTGAGTTTACGTCTCGCAAATAATATTTTCCTCGTAATTCTCAATTCACGTCTCGCCATTCTAACTTTTAGTAGTAATTCTGAGTTTACGTCTCGCAAATAATATTTTCCTCGTAATTCTCAGTTTACGTCTCCTCATTCTGATTTTTTATAATTATTCTGTTTACATCTCGCAAATAATATTTTTCGCGTAATTCTCGGTTTACGTCTTGTCATTCTGACTTTTCATCGTAATTCTGAGTTTACGTCTCGTAAATAATATTTTCTTTGTAATTCTCAGTTCACGTCTCGCCATTCTAACTTTTACTAGTAATTCTGAGTTTACGTCTTGTGAGTGATATTTTCCTCGAATTTCTCAGTTTACGTTTCGCCATTCTGATTTTTCATAGTAATTCTGAGTTTACGTCTCGCAAATAATATTGTCCCTATAATTATCAGTTTACGTCTAGCCATTCTGACTTTTACTAGTAATTCTGAGTTTGTCTCGCAATTATTTTCCTCGAATTTCACAGTTTACGTCTCGCCATTCTGACCTTTTCTATAAATTCTGAGTTCACGTCTCATAAATATTATTTTCCTCGAATTTCTCCGTTTACGTCTCATGATTTTTGCTTTTCCTCCCAACACAATCTCATGGCAATTCATAACTTTTAGATTTAGTGGCTATTTTGTATGAATTCGTGTGATCTTATTCGTACGATTTAGTACAATTTGTTCACCTCCCAATGAAAGTTGTGTTTAGGGGTTAATATATTATTAGATAAATAATTAAATAAATAAAGGGACTAAGCCGAAAAGAAAATAATTGAATGAATGAACTATTTAATAGAAATATTTTTGCTATGCTTTCTAACATCCCTACCTTAAATAAATAGTGTTTATCGCCATTCACATGGACGGATCATTACTATTACCTTGCTGTACAACTACTATAGTAAGTAAGAACTACTTACATCAGCTAAATAAAAACGTAAAAATGGACCTAATATAAATGTAAACCTCATTCATTTATTTATTTATTCATTCATTCATTCATTTATTTAAACAGCTAAAATTAAATTGAAAAACAATTAAAGCATTACTATAACTACGTAATAGAAATATGCCATCAAAACTCAATTCATACACTGTAGAAAAATTATAAAGAACTGCAAAAAAGAGGATGAGCTGAATTTCATCACACAAAGTTGTTACAAAACACATTTTGACACACAGATGACTTTACAAAAATAAACGCTGATGCAAACCTGAAACTCCATCATTAAACCTTTAACAATCAAACAATAATCAACAAATTCTACTATTTAAACACATTTAAGCCATTAAATCTGGCATTTCTGCAGTGCTACAGTCTCCAAATACATTTCAGTAAACACACAGGATATCATAGTATTTAATACTAACAATAAAATGCAATACTTATTTGTAATGAATAATATATTATAATCTATTTTAATAACAACAATAATAGAAAATTATACATAATATTAATTATATAATAGATAGTAAACAAAGATATATGATTAATCATGGCTGATCTACTATCAAGAGATCTTTTTTGTCCATATTTATATTTATTTTTCCAACAAGCCAAGATACAAGCATATTAAAAACACCTCATATTTTTTAACCATCATTATCATTATTATTTTGTGCATCTTTGATCATTATAAAAGTAAATATGTCTTTTAATGCATACAGTTGAAGGCAAATTAATCAACTTCAATTTTTTTTTTTATAGTTTTTCCAGATTTTCACAGTATTGCGTATATATTTTGTTGTAATCTTATGTGACAAAAAAAAAGTAAAAATTGCTGTGGTCAATATTATTAGCCCCCCATTAAAAGTATTATTATGTTATAAATTTAAAAAATATTATATTAGGTATTTAAAATATAAATTATTATTATTTTTTATTATAGTCTGCAGAATAAACCACTGCTAATGACTTTGCTAATTAACCTAAATAGTTAAGCCTTTAAATGCGACTTTAAGCTGAGTACTAGTCTCTGGAAAAACACTAAAGAAATTAGCTATTGCCCCATATACAGGGAAATGTTTTGATATGCTGCTACCAAAACTATCATGCTTAAACAATATGTTTAGAATTCACACTGAAAATTAATACAATCTTTGAAAAATAACAAGTCAAATATCATATACTGTCATCAACGCAAAGATAAAAGAAATGAGTTATTAAAACCATCATGCTGATTAAAAATGTGTTAAAAAACATTAAAAATCACCCTAAGAATATTTGAAAGAATAACATTTGAACATACCATATATATATATATATATATATATATATATATATATATATATATATATATATATATATATATATATATATATATATATATATATATATATATATATATATAACCAATAATCAATTATAAAAACAATAATATATTTATATAATATATTAATTTATAATATTTTTATAATTAATATGTATATATACATATACATATATATATATATATATATATATATATATATATATATATATATATATATATATATATATAAAAAAAAATATATATATATATATATATATATATATATATATATATATATGTATATTAAGTGATTAGATAGTAAGACATAAACTCACGGCGCTCTGGAGAACACATATGAAGATAAAAGCACAGAGGATCCTCATGACGTCTGATCAGATCAACACACACAGCAAAATGCTGAAACTCCGTCAACAGAAGAGAGAGACTGAAGCAGGAGGAGGAGGAGGAGGAGGAGGAGGAGGAGAAAAACTGCAGAGGCGGAGGGAAAAAGAGAAAACACTGACGGACGCTTCTGCCAGGAAAGGTCAGCGATCATCTGTTTATTTACACTTCAGTCTCTTCTGGACATCTGATGAGCTCATCTCAGCACAATACAGTCAATGTAAAATCATTTTACAGTCTTTTACAATTGTTTACACAGAATTATTTGTACTTCAGACACAATGACTACAACATGTGACTGATGCACCAACCCCTGAACCAATTCTGCTAAACTACAAGCACAATTCCTGCTTTACACTCAAACTGCAGGTTTAAAACACACTTTTTTCAAAACACGACACACAATCCTCTGCATTTTGCACACATTTCATGCAGAAAATCTCTTGTTTTCACAAGGAACACACTGTCTGTCACTATTGTAAAGTCAGTTGTCCTACTTTGCATACTAACTCATCACATAAGTGAACACCATTCACAGAATTTCAATGTAGAAATCAGAGCTCATCTGGATCATAACTAGTTTACTGCACACCCATGTTTTTTAGTTGTTTATCTCCCTCCATATTCCTCAAACCTATTGATTTTTTTTCTGCCTGGAGATGGAAAGTGTATGACCGAAATCCACACACACGTGTACCCCTTCTCCAAGCTATAGCACTTGATGCCTTTCGTGGCTGGATTCGCCATGCAAGGTGACATTTCCCCCGCTGCGTGGCCAGACCAAAACAGAAAAGAGGATGCAGTATAGCTGTCTTTTATTTTATTTTACTGTGACTGTATTCAGTAAATCCTTCTGTTGATGGCGTATGTAGACCATGTTATTTGCAACTTTGTGTTGGTTGGGATGAACACTGTGTACACTAATAATAATAATAATAATTCCGTACACTTATATAGCACTTTTCTGGGCACTCAAAGCGCTTTACACACAATGGGGAATCTCCTCATCCACCACACACCAGCTGATCGGTGGAGAGGAGACAGTGATGAAGCCAATTAGAATATGGGGATGGTTAGGAGGCCATGATGGACAGAGGCCAGTGGGCAGATTTGGCCAAGGACCAAATTTTCGAAGGACATCCTGGGATTTTTAACGACCACAGAGAGTCGGGACCTTGGTTTAATGTCTCATCCGAAAGACGGCGCTCACAGAGCAGTATAGCGTCCCCGTCACTATACTGGGGCATTAGGACCCACACAGACCACAGGTTGGGCGCCCCCTGCTGGCCTCACTAACACCACTTCCGGCAGCAACCTAGCTTTCACATGTGGTCACCCATCCAGATACTGACCAGACTCAGCCACGCTTAGCTTCAGCGGGCGACCATGTGAGAGGTACAGAGAGCTAGTTGCCAGCTTTTGTGAGGAAAATACAGTAAAATATATTTGGTATTTGTTTGTTTTGTGAAATATTTAACAATGCACTTCTGTAGGGCTACTGTCAGTAGTAAAGTGTAACACTGAACAAAAAAAGGCTTACAGAAAGTCATAATTGATGTGATGCTTGTGTGTGTCATTTGAAAACAAAAGACAATGGGGAGAAGAAATCACACTGTTTTGAATGTAGAGTTTCATTTTGCAGAAGAATTGAAGACTTTTGCCCAATGTGTGTGTGTGTGTGTGTTTTGTGATTTGTGTGCAGAGTTCTGACAATATGAGACCTGCTTTCAGAAAATGTGTGGAAACAATGGGGAAAAACTGTAAATGCTGTTCTCTTTCTGCATGTGCATCAACTGAAATGTATTGTTGTGATGAAATGCTGAATTTGTTTTAAGGATTATTAGTGTCACACATTTAATGTATGTGACAGAAAACCACAAAGTCAGTCAATATGGGTTTTATAGACTTATAGGTTTTATAGGAGGTAACTATTTTAAAATATTAAATCTCAGCATTTAAAAAAATCCAAATAATGAGGAGAAACACCTTTAAAGTTGCATAAATTAAGTTCTTAACATACGCTTTGATAGTGTCTTGTTTTAGTGCAAATATCTAAAAGTTGTTAAATCAAGAAGCATTTTCCAGGCAGGAAAACAAATGTTTTATTTAAAAAAAAAAGTAATTTATTATTTATTTTTGGAGTAAAATCGACACTTTTATCTTTTAAACAAGTTTATTTTGCTTTTACCCCATTGGCAGATTATTTTGCTTGCTTTAAATGTGCCGTATGTCAGTTTAACACCCAGTGGTGGAACTAGGTATTGCACACTGGCTCAAAACAAACGCAAGCACAGGTTGCCAGATTGAGGAGCGAGCCTGACGATCCAGCCTAAAAGCCTGAACTGAACTTCAACTCTGAGAACTGAACTACACTGTTTCCATTTACTCTAATCTTCTATGTTCAGCTGCTTTGACACAGTCTACATTGTAAAAGTGCTATAGAAATAAAGGTGAATAGAATTGAATTAAAGCAATACTCAGTTTTGACTACAGTTTTAATAAAAATAAAACTCCTTTTTTTACTTCTGCTGCTTGATTTATATAGATGAAAAATGCATCTTGATTCATATTTGGGGTAACATGGTGGCGCCGTGGTCAACACTGGCCTCAGCAAGAAGGTTGCTGGGTCAGTTGATGTTTCTGTGTGGAGTTTGCATGTTCTCCCCGTGTTGGTGTGGGTTTCCTCCGGGTGCTCCGGTTTCTCCCACATTCCAAACACATGCGCTATAGGGGAACTGATCAACTAAACTGGCCATAGTGTATGAGTGTGTTTTCCAGAGTTGGGTTGCAGCTGGAAGGGCATACGCTGTATAAAACATATGATGGAATAGGCGGTTCATTCCATTGTGGAGACCCCTGACAAATAAAGGGACTAAGCTAAAGGAGGATGAATGAATTCTTGGCATTACCTGTGTCACATATTTCCATACATTTTTGGTTTATTAAGACAATGTTTAGCTGTGATACTATTAACAATCTGGAATCTGAGAGATCAAACATCATCTTTAAAGTTGAACAAAATAAGCTCTTACACTCCAGTTTATATATATATATATACACACAGTTGAAGCCAGAAATATTTGCCCCCCTCTGAATATTGTTTTCTTTTTTAAATATTTCCCAATTGATGTTGAACAGATTCAGGAAATGTTCACAGTATGTCTGATAATATTTGTTCTTCTGGAGAAAGTCTGATTTGTTTTATTTCGGCTAGAATAAAAGCAGTTTTAAATTTTTTAAACAGCATTTTAAGGTCAATATTATTCACCCCTAAGATAATCTTTTTTTCGATAGTCTCCAGAACAAACCATCATTATACAATAACTTGCCTAATCACCCTAACCTTCCTAGTTACCCTAATTACCCTAGTGAAGCCTTTACATGTCACTTTAAGCTGTATAGAAGTGTCTTGAAGAATATCTAGTCTAATATTATTTACTGTCATCATAACAAAGAGAAAATAAATCAGTTATTAGAGATGAAGTATTAAACATTTATGAATAGAAATGTGTTGAAAAATTCTGCTCTCTGTTAAACAGAAATTGGGGAAAAATAAACAAGGAGGTTAATAACTCTGACTTCAGCTGTATATGTGAATGTCCTTGTTTTACAATTCTTAAATCAAGAAGCATTTTCTACATATGTAAAAAAAAAAAAAAAAAAACTGAATTTTTTTTTCATGAATCAAATTTTCCTTTTATGAAAAAATGCTTTTTTTTAAATGTATTTTTCTGAAAACAAGACAATAATTTATATCTAAAATGTTTCTAGAGATTTGTAGATATTCTGACAATGCAAAAATGATCATTTCTTTGCAGAGTAATACATTAAATAATCAATAATAAATAATAAAGTTTTGATATTTGATGTTTTTGATAGACATTTACAAAACATCATATTTACATTTTTGTCTAATAATTTTGACTCATACATTCATGAGTCCGTGGTGAATAAAGTAAAAGAGAAATCTCAAAACTGTTCAACTGCGGTGTGTTTTATGTTAAATGTCAGTGCTGTTTTATTATTTATTTTTTTCTTGATGAGTATACTCTTAAAACTACATATTATTTACAGTGTGCAGATCCTTCAGTGTGTGCTGACAGTAAATGGTCTCTCTCTCTCTCTCTCTCTCTATATATAGTGCTAATAATTCACACTTCAACTGTATATATTTATGCATGCATGCATTTATTGTCATTGTACAGTAATCGTGCAAGTCACTGTGAATATTTCCTGTGCAAAGCAGGAACTTACACAATGATACACAGAAAATAAAGCAGCAGTATTTCTCAGTGTTAGTGAACTCTGTTTTCATATCTATAAACACACACACATAAACAGCAGCCGTATTCCAGCAGCTCTGGGAGAGTTCAGGAGGACAGTAAATAAACCCTGATTGAGGTTATGTGTAATGATTAACTGCATCCCAGTCTCAAACCAAACAGAAACTTCTGGACTGAGCAGATATTGATCAGCTGGACTGTATGTTGACCTGATCAGCTCTAAATATTACACTCAGACTGACAGAAGCTCCAGTCCTATTCAAATAATTGATAACGGCGCATAAGTAGCTGTTAATAATGGAAAATGTGCTCATTTTAAACAAATAAATCTTATAAAGCAGGTAATACCCACAATACAAAATCACTAGGTTATAGTAAATACAGCTCTTTTGTTCTAGACTATAAAGTCTATCATACTGTAAATAATGTAGTATTTACAATTCTGTTAATAAACACACCAATATACTTATAAATACTGTAGTATACTTTAGTTTTTACTACAGTAAATGATGGTGTACTGTAGTATAACTTAAATGACTCAATATTGCAGTTTTCTACTTTATTTATACTTCTTGTGTTACCATAGCAACTGTAGAATCACTACAATAGATTGATTACTATAGTTGTGTTACCATAACAACAATAGAATCCCACAACAAATTACTGTAGTTGTTGTGTTACCATAGCAACTGTAGAATCACCACAACAGATCAATTACTATAGTCGTTGTGTTACCATAGCAACTGTAAAATCACCATGACAGATTAATTACTGTAATTGTTTGGTTACCATGGCAACTGTAGAATCACCTCAACAGATCAATTACTGTAGTTGTTCTGTTACCATAGCAACTGTAGAATCACCACGACAGCTCAATTACTGTAGTTGTTGTTACCATAGCAACTGTAGAATCACCACGACAGCTCAATTACTGTAGTTGTTGTTACCATAGCAAATGTAGAATCACCACGACAGCTCAATTACTGTAGTTGTTGTGTTACCATAGCAACTGTAGAATCACAGTATATGAATTATTAAACATGGATTTCTTAAAGTAAATGTATCAGAAGAGAGAATATAAATTTGAAAGTTTTTTAAAGTGAAACAGAAAAAAATTTGAAGAGAAAAGTTCTTGGAAAAAAAGTTTAAGATAATAAAATTAAAATAGAAATGTCTTCAAACTGTTTCAAATGTTTATTTTAGCTTTGTCAAAGTGAACGATGAAAACAGAGTAAATTAATCCACTCAAAAAAATATAAGTCTTGGTCATCTTCATTCAAAATCTGACCATCTTCTGATTGGGTAAAATATGCTTTGCCACGCCCCTCAAACTGTTAGTCGCTGTGATTAAAAGATGAGAGGCGGAGCAGAAGCCATAAACCCTGCCCCCTACTTAATATTCCGTTTCAGTTGGAAAAACCTCAGCATGCTGAAAAAAAAATCCTCAGCAACTTGGATGTTTTGAATGCAAAAACATTTGATATAAATAATGAATAAAAGTTAAAGTATTCTGAAACGAGAAAGAAATGAAATGTTTCTATATATTTTGGAGAACATTTTCTGAAAGACTAAATATTTGAGAGAAAAATATTTTGGGAGTGAGAAAAATTCTGAAGAGAAACAATTTAAATAAAAGTAACTAAAAATGAATGAAAAAAGTTATCAAAATTTTAAGGTGAAAACTTTTTCTAAAAAAAAAAATAGAAACATATTTTGAAGAGATTTTTAAGACAAAAAGGAGACATTAGGAGAGAAACATGCTTCTGAATAGGAAAAAAATAAACAGAGGAAAAATATTCAGATGAGAAGGAATTAAGAGAAAGAAGTAAAGATCTAAGACACTTTATTAAACAGTATTTCACATAATAATTCAGCAAATCTGTAATAATGTTTATATCTACTGTATTCCACTGAGATTTACAGCATGAAAACCACATTAAATACTAAAAACACATTGGTAAATAATAATTATAGTGTCAAATGATCAATATTTCATTGGTGCAGATGACCCCAAATATAAGGAGGATAGAATGACTCATTGTGATTGCACAGAGAACAACTTACAATCCTTCAGGAGCGTAAGAAAACAAGATATATAAAGTATAAAAGCATTAAAAAAGGACACCTAAACACAGTGATGCAGAATCAAATAAAAACTGATTAAATTAGATCTTTAAAACCCTGTCCCCGTACATTACAAGAATAAATAAACATCTCTGAACATGTAAGAAGGCTATAAGAATGAGCGGAAACAAGAGAAGACTATAAACAGTGAGGAAATGCATCTGGAAGAGCAAATAAAGCAAACAAACATGGACATTCCTGCACTTCCAGCATCCACACATCTGGACATCACACATAAACAATGAAGGCCATTCAAATGCATGGAGGAGACGTGTGTTCAGCTGAACATGGAGATTAAACGAACTGAACGTGTGTGTTTGTGTTGTTTAGTAGTGAAATAATGTGGATTATTATATAGAGATGGACATGCAGGTCAGTTCTAGATTATGACTTGACTAAATAGAGTATGCGCGGGTGATTCTAGAATTGCGGGTACATTTTGGGCCTCCAATAATAATAAATCACATCAAGTTATCTCTAAAAGATAATGTTTGAGTATATTTAGGGAGATTTAGTCCTGTAAATATGACCTTACAGACTCCACTAGAGCTATTTCTGACAGTCTCCACCTCCTCAATCACACACTCCGCTTTAATCATTAAATAATTAAGTCTAATTTGCATATTTAGTGTGTGTTTGCTTTAATCATTAAATAATTAAGTCTAATTTGCATATTTAGTGTGTGTTTGCTCTACTAATTGAAATAAACATCTATCTCCTGTTATTCTTCTCTCATTAATCAGGGTTCTTACACCTTTTTCAGCTTCAAATTCCAGCACTTTTCAAGCACTTACAAGGTGCATTTGTGTGGATTTCCAGCACCTAATGACCTGTCGTTTATGATATTTCATGTGCATTGCCATTTTTTTTTTTTTAACAGTCATTGGATTGGCGTTTCAGGTGCAAAGATACTTTCTGCGTGAATGTCTCCTAAATGCATATGAAGCTAATGGCGCCAAAACAATCTGAATTTGTATCGTGTTAATCTGAATTCTTAAAAAAAAAAAGTTAAACTGTTTTTTTCCATACCCAATATCTGCAGTCTTTGAATTCAGAACAAAAAAAAAATTTGAAATTTAAAACGAAGTCTATAAAAATCTGACTTAAAAAAATTAAGTTGTCTTTAATTTCAGATGTTCAATAATCAAGTTAAGAAATACACATTCAAAACTTTTCTAATAGGACATAATCAGTATTATTAACTGTTATTAACTGTTAATAATTCAATTTAACAACTCAGATTGTTTTGGCTCATTATTAGCTCCATAAATACACGCATGAGATGAACATTTTGTAATGAAAACTAATCGCACGACAACAATTTATGCACTCGCACATATGCTCCCAAAAATATTTTGAGGTCACATAGATAAAATTGTGCACATATGCAACCAAAACAGTCACAATTTCGAGCCCTGCAAATTCAAATTCAAGCACTTTGTATAAAATCGAAGCACTTTTCTAACCTTGAAAACACAATATTAAAAATCAAGCATTTTCCAGGATTTCCAGCACCCGTAAGAACCCTGATTAATGTTTAGGATTCACCAATATGACGTGTCGGCTCTCACTGTATTTCAGTCTATTCACTCTTTAAACACAATAATATGATGAAAACACATGAGCGTGTGTTAGACACTCATGTGGAGTCTGCTCTCAGGATAACTAAACCAAAACATGAAGGAAAATCTGGAATCTGCTACGGATTATAAAGTTTCTTTTTAGGTTTCTTTTTGGCCTTTTATTAGATAGGACAGTACTGAGACAGGAAGCGAAGTGGGAGAGAGAGGGGGTAATGTCCTCAAGCTGGGATTCGAACTTGGGACGCCCTGACGTGCTATTGAACCATATGTCAGCACGCTAACCACTAGGCTATTGCACCGACATAATGTTTAACAAGTAAACAACACTTAGTAACAGAATCGAATGTTTCCAATCACATTTAATGTGTTTCGTGTTCAGGATTAATTAAGAGCATTCCAGTAAATGAATGGAAAATGCTCGAAATGTACTCGCAATTCTGGAAGGAGTCTATATAACTGTTTATTATAGATGAAAAAGGCACACATCTACATTACTAACGTATTATCTTTGAGCTTACTACCATTTTTTAGTTTTTATATTTTATTTCCCTTTTTAAGGGAATTTTTACGGTATAGATATGCTAATAGATTTGCATACATTGTTAAACTAACTGAAAATGATTAATATTCTCTTGCCAGCGAGCTGGAATAACATGTTTAAGATTTATTTATAGCATGACAAGATGGTTTCAGATGTCCCTGTTTCCATAAAAGTGCTGTATGAGCGAGATTTAACACCGTTGAGCTGTCTTTAAGATGTGATCACTGGAAACAAGACAAAAATACAGACTATGACATACATGTTGGATAAACAGCCACAGAAATACAGAATTAAAGTCCACATAAAAGTTGCTGCAGATGTTTATTTCAGTATGGTGATGTATTCTGAATATTGAGCAGGGGGCGGGGTTTATTTTTTAGCTCCACCTCTGATCTTTTACTTGCAGCAAACTAGCGTTTGGAGCCTATTTCACCCAATCAGAGTAAGACTGCTGATACAGAGCAGAAGCTGATGGGCAGATTATTATTCAAGATGAACTAATTAACTTACAAAGATTAATTTGACTTCTTAAAACTAACGGCGAGTTCAAAACAAATGCGGAATTAAACTTCTCTAGCCATCTTCAAGACACCATTGGAAAATATCATAAATACTTTAATATAAGTCAATAAACGCTCGATAAACAGCCACAGAAATATGAAACTAAAGTCCACATGAGTCAAACGTTACTGTAGACTTTCAGTTGAGTATTCTGAATATTGAGTAGGGGGCGGGGTTTTATTTTCAGCTCTGCCTCTCATATTTCACTTGCAGTGAACTGGTGGTTGGAGGGGCGTGGCTAGACAAATGCGGAATTAAATATTTATGAGAGTAAATACAGCAAGCTGGAATAAAATTTTCAAGATATAGTTAGAGTATAACTAAATGGTTTTAGATTTAAGGTTTCCCTGTTTCCAGACAAATGCTGTATGAATGAGATCTAACACCGTGTTGCTTTTCTAGCCGTCTTCAAGACTTCATCACTGGAAAATATAATACATATGATAATATACGTCAACACAATACGACAATAGATGCTCGATAAACAGCCACAGAAATGTGACATTAAAGTCCAGATGAATCAGAAGTTGCTGCAGACGTTTATGTATTCAGAATATTGAGCAGGGGGCGGGGTTTATTTGTTTAGCTTCACCTCTCATCTTGCACTTGCAGCAAACTAGCAGTTGGAGGGGCGTGGCTTAGCATGTTTCACCCAATCAGAATCATCAAAGGACTGCTGTTCTAGATTATTATTAAAGATTAACAAATCAAACTGTTTTTCTTTTTTGTTGTGGAATATTGCACACAGATTATTTTACCGTTTAAGACTAATGCTGAGTTCATAACAAATGCAGAATTAAATATTCATGAGAGTAAATTACTTTTAAAGCCAATGCAAATGCTTAAATTGAGTGCAATAATAGCCGCGCAACACAAGTGATGAATAAAAACATCCTGTGAGTAAATCAGAGCAAGTGTCAGCAAGTGCAAGTGACAGCCGTGAAAATAAATAAATGAAATAATAGCTGCGCAGTGAGAATGATGCGTAACGGGTGACGCATTTACAGTGCAAGTTCAAGCGAAAAATTAGCGGAACAACATCACACGAGTAAATCAGAGCAAGCGACCGAGTGCTTCGCATCTGGTGTGAACGGAGCATAACAATGTGCAAAATAAACATTAGCTATGTTTTTATTACAGCGTGAAGAGAAGCATTTAAAAGTTTCGCAATGAAGAAATACAAAAAAAAAAAAACAACTAAATAAAATAATAGCTGCGCATTGTAAATGATGCATAATAGGTGACGCATTTACAATAGCGTTTACAGCGCAAGTTTGAATAAGTTCAAGAAAAAATTTACGAAAAAACATCCTGGGAATGAATCAGAGCAAGTGACAGAGTAATTCGCAAGTGGTGTAAACCGAGCATAACAATGTGCACAAGTAAAATAAGCATTAGCCGTGTTTCCATCCTAGCATGAAGGGAATCTTTATTTTTTTTTAAATTTCGCAATTTTAAAAAAAATAAATAAATTCGCAAACGTAAATAAAGTTAATTTCCATCAACTTGTTATGCTGATGTTGCGTTCACACCAGATGCGAATGAAGCATCAAGTGCAAGTGATTTACAATGAAAATAGGCAAATAGACATCCTGTGGCACAATTTACATGAATGAGGTGGCGCAAATGATACAATTGTTCGAATGAAGCGGTGCGAGTTGATTGAGAGTCGCGCGTTTGACTCTGCAATTGGAAAATCTGCATTAACTAATCAGGAGCTTTCTCTTGTGTGATTATGAGATAGCGCCTGTTGTTGGTATCCCGAGGGGAAATCCTCCTGCAGACACCGGACAACAGCTCATCAAACTGGGCTCGGCTTATTTGAAGCACCGCTGAAAGCCTCCATCATCAAGGTACAGATTCTGGAGGAGTTGGTGAACTGGGTGCTGGGTGCACATCTGACAGAAACTAGTGGACTCAGACTCGGTGCCGAACAAATCTACACTGTTTTTCAGTCTTCCCAAAACACATCAAGCACAGCTATTCTCTCAATAAAACCCTTGTTAGCCATTTAGCAACAAAGCTAGGCAGGCGGACAGAAGCCCCGCCCATGATGCAAATCTGTGTCTATTGTGAATTGAAATTGACGTGCGAATGAAACGAGTAGACTCAAAATGTTCACGTGTCTATAGCGAATAGTGCAATATTTATTACTCGATTAGCGCAGTTTATTTGTGCATGCCGCATCTGGTGTGAACACAGCATTAGTGCAGTATTGGTAACCTAGCAACCAATAGTAAACAAAGTAAGCAAAATAAAGTCACGTGGGGATGTTCGCTTGGTCATCTGGTAAATGCGTTTAAATGTCTCATTTACACTTTTACACGTTAAAGCTGTGTGAATTCGGGGATTTTCATTCCAAATTTGGTGTTTCCATCAACCGTTTCTCATGCGATTCTTCAAAATTTACACATGCTAATTTCCCATCAGCCTTTGTTAACACGCATTTTGATTTTATGTGGACTTTAAAACAACTAATCTGTACTGAAACACCAAAGAATAACAGCAGATTTTTCTTCAGGCTTATTCTTGCTTGGTATTTGAGTCTTATTATTCAGTGAAAACAAATCAAGACGCATTTACTGGAGAAACAAAATGACTTGACATTAGGGTGGGCTCACACTAGGCTATTCGAACCGTGCCCGGGTGCGTTTCCCATTTCTGGCTGACTCTAGCTTCATTGCTAAATGCTAACGTGGATTTTATTAAGAAAATAACAGCGTTTATGCATTTTATGAAGGCTGAAAAACAGCGCTGATACATTTAGGGCCGTGTCTGAGTCCAATAGATTCTTTCGAAGGTGCATCCACTACTGTGAGTTCATAACCTCCAGAAAATTTACCTGGATGATGGAGTCTTTCAGCGGTGCTTCTGACTGAGCCCAGCCCAGTTTGATGAACTGTGGCGCTATGTCACAATCACGCCCCCACAAGAGCAAGCTCCTGATTGGTTAACGCGGCGTGAATGTTCGCTTAAGTTCAGATTTTTGAACTCTAGCGATTTACGAAACGCGTGTTAAGCGAGTCAAACGAGCAAAACGCTCAATTCGCGCCGCACCATTTAAGGGTATCGCGCCATTCGCGTGTATCGCGCCAAACACACCGCGCCATTCGCACCACGGCATTTGCGCGTATAGCGTCGTTCGCACCACGTCATTCGTGCGTGTAGCGTCATTCGCAGCACACCATTCAAGCGTATCGTGCCATTCGCCCACATCGCGCTGCAGGATGTCAATTCACGCGTTTGCATTGACTTGTAAATCACTCGCGCTTGACGCATCTTCCGCGTCTGGTGTGAACACAGCATAATACCTGAGCAGGAGAACTTCATCAACATGTTTAAGCGTCAACAGTGCCGGATCTGTTCAGCAAAATATTTAATTGTGCATCCCAAACCACTAAAAATAATACAAAATGATGTAGCTACAACAATTTAAACTAGAGGTGTGAACCTGCAGTGGTCTCACGGTTCGGTTACGATTCTCATCGTTTCGTTTCAATTGGATATCATGGTGCATTAAGCACGTGCACAGACAGGGCTCAATCTGTGCAGTGCACATGACCTTTTTTCTCTTCGATAAAAAGTGCCCTTCAAATATAAACGAAACCCCTGGGTCTTCAGTTTGCGACCGTCAAGCAGTCCACCGATTGTCGAGTTTATTTTCTCCATTGCAGTGAAATTGGGGCTCCTGCTGTAACTTCAGTGTCAGTGAAACACTGTCCGGCAAACACACATGCAGTGAACTGGGAAGAGCTTTTGAGTTTTAATTACTCTCGTTGGCTTCTCTCGCCATAGTGAGCTACTGTAATATAGCGAGTATGAGATAAGTGGCGTTAGTACATAATAACCGGTTAGGATCTATTACTAAACCGACACTGATCTGTCTGCATCAGTTGACCAAAGAGACAACTAATTTGAACACTCGTAATGTCCACTGTGCTGAGTGAGAGCGCTTCTCTTCTGTTAAACTGAACAGTCGCATCATCGATGACGGAAGCGTGCTCCGGCTCGGAAGGTAAAATGCTGTGCGAGTACAGGACGAGGAGGAGAGGGTACAAGTTTGCTTCGGCACGGCTCAAGGCAACTGTACCTAGCGTGAGTCCACCCTGGACATCAAAATGAAGATTGGGCTTTTATGAGCCCAATGATGGACAAAACAAACGAATGCTTCAGGATTTTTCTAGAAAACACTGCTGAATCAGAAATCTCTCTCCTCTCTGGGGAAGTTCTGGAGATTTATGCGAACAGAACACAGAACAGAGCCTGCTCGTATAGTGAAATCAACTGTATTTGATTATTATTCAACGTATTTGGTATTAAACAAACATGCAAACCAAAATTAAACCCAAAAATAAAATAAACGGCTACATCTGATCAGCCCAAAACATCTTCATCATCATCATCATCATTCACAATTACCTCAGTTAAACAGTAAAGTCAAGAGTAAATCTACAGCATCAGGTGTGGGTCTGCTGACTGCTGGCTGCTATTATTGCTGTCAGATGGAGAGTCTGGAGCCAATCTGAACATCAGCATCAGCATCTAGAGGAGTCTTATTGCAGCGCTGAGCGCATGCAGAAACACACACACACACAGAGTGAAAGACACATGGTGAAACACACCACACGATACACACAACACTGAAACAACACACACAGAGAGCGACATGACTCAAACACACACACTCAAACACACAAACATACAACTCAAACACACACAAACTCAAACACAAACATACAACTCAAACACACCAAACTCAAACACACAAACATACAACTCAAACACACACAAACTCAAACACACAAATCAAACACACACACACAAACATACAACTCAAACACACACAAACTCAAACACAAACATGCAACTCAAACACACACAAACTCAAACACACAAACATACAACTTAAACACACACAAACTCAAACACACAAACATACAACTCAAACACACCAAACTCAAACATACAACTTAAACACACACACACACACACACACACACACACACACACACACACACACACACACACACACACACACACACACACACACACACACAAACATCCAACTCAAACAAACACACAAACAAACATACAACTCAAACACACAAAAACTCAAACACACAAATCAAACACACACACACAAACATACAACTCAAACACACACAAACTCAAACACAAACATGCAACTCAAACACACACAAACTCAAACACAAACATGCAACTCAAACACACACAAACTCAAACACACAAATCAAACACACACACAAACATACAACTCAAACACACAAACATACAACTCAAACACACACTCAAACACACACACACACACACACACACACACACAAACATCCAACTCAAACAAACATCCAACTCAAACACACACAAACTCAAACACACAAATCAAACACACACATACAACTCAAACACACACAAACTCAAACATACAACTCAAACACACACAAACTCAAACACACAACTCAAATACACAAACTCAAACACAAACAAACTCAAACACACACAAACATACAACTCAAACACACAAACACACAACTCAAACACACACAAACTCAAACACACACAAACATACAACTCAAACAAACACTTACTCAAACACACACACACACAAACATACAACTCAAACACACAAACACACAACTCAAACACACAAACTCAAACATACACAAAAACTTTTAAAAAAAGCACACACAACCAACACACACATGCATAACATATTTACAAAACTAAAACACACACAAATAAAACTCTCACACACACTTGCATGCATAACACATTCAATTCACACACACAAGACTCAAACACATACAAATGCAAACATACGACCCAAAACTCAATCACACACACACACACACACACACAACACACACTCACGCACAACAAGAAAAACACATTCACACAACTTAAACACACAAACCACACACACAACAAACAAACATAAAACATATTCACACACACACACACACACACACACATCTCTAACACACAACACATATATTCACACACACACACGAGCATGCACATCTCAAACACACAATAACCACATACACACACATCTCAAACACACATATACAACAAACATATTCTTAAACACGCAAGCAAACACACACACACACACACACACACACATTTTAAACACGACACGACGGAGGCACACGAGCGACATAATTTGGTCTTGAAAGTAAAAGTTACTACATTCATGAAGCGGCTGCTGTGATTGGACGACAGTGAGCGTGTGCAGCGTCTGATTGGCCGATGCCTTTGGTCTGGATGATGTGCTTTTCTTCTTCATGGCGAGTTTGTGGGAGAACTCTTCAAACTGCCGAGAGCGGCGTGGATCCGGAAATGAAGACGAGACTCCATCGAGTAATCCTTATAGTTCAGCCTGCAAACACACACACACACACACACCACTGTTTATTACAACCTTTGATTCTGCCCAGAACCCGATATAATAACAAAAGAAGTGGCTTCACAACAACTCTGTCACTGTTCTTGAATGGCCCACCCAGAGCCCTGACTTAAACCCAATTGAGCGTCTCTGGAGAGACCTAAAATGGCTGTCCACCAATGTTTATCATCCAATTTTCTAAATTATATGCATGCATGTGTGTATTTATATTTGACATATATATATTATATTAATGAAGTTGTGTGGTTTTTGTGTTGTTTTTAGTGATCAGTGTGTGTTGGTGAACGTACTTCGCGTCCTCGATGAATCTGGCAGCTTTGACGAAATCCCCCTTCAGCTTATACAGCAAACCCAGCTCATAGAGAGTGAAGGGGACCAGATAATGATCA
>NC_141043.1:49082500-49090000 GCF_052040795.2 Danio rerio | reverse complement strand
TATGGCCAAACAGTTCAATCTTAGCTCCATCAGAGCACAGCACATGTCTCCAAACATGAGTCTTTTTCCAGTGTGATTCAGCTAATGGTAATCTGGCTTTGTTGTTGATTCTGGCTTGTTGATTCTCCATGTTGTCACAGAAGGAAGCAGTGTGTTTGAGCTCTTCCTTCAATACAATTCTACAGTTGTGCCTCACATTAACTCAAATGTTGTTAAGTAGCCAATCAGAAACTTCCAAAACCGTGACATCATCATCTGAGCTTTTCCAGAGGCAGAATAATCTTATTGTGTGTAAATTTGACTAACAAGAAAAGTTCTCAAATGTTCTCAAACAATATCTCTCTCATTATTCTGCTGTTAAGCAGAACAGAAACACACGTGATCATCCTAACTGACCTAAAGGAGAAAAGGTTTAGTCACATTAACATCTGACTTTATTTAAATGGTTATGTGCCTTTTATACAGTGTATGTAAACTTCTGCTTTCAGCTGTACAGTATGTCTGTGTGTCAGTGCATGCGTCCATATGTATGTGTGTGTGTCCGTGTATATTAGGGTTGGGCATCTAAGCTATAATGCCGATCCGATACGCATCTCGATACAAAGAATACGATCCGATATATTAGCGATACATTTATGACATATTGCGATGCGACACGATACGATTCACACCCATATCACGATACAATGCGATAATTCAGCACTAACTAATTAAATCAAGTTTATGAGATGATGTGAAAGAGGATGATGTGCCATTGAATGAGTTTGATTATTTATTAACCAAGCAAAACCAAGACGTTTTTTACAAACTGGCTCTTCTCTCAGAGCCAGAGTGTCAGTTTACAGTAGAGGGCCATTTTAGATAATATAGCACATATTATTTAAGGATTTTCAAGATAAACAGAATGTATAAGTGCAATGTATATTAAAATATATATATTTGCACTCTTTCAACATAAAGGTTGAGCATTGCACAACAAGAATTGTGATTTAACTTTTCAACTATGAAATCAAGTTTTACAAAGATATTTTGCCACTGATTATTCAAAACTTAAGGTTTTGAACTAGCAGTGTTATGCTGCTTTGAAACATCACTGTCACTGTAAACAACAGGCTAATAAAAATATAACAAACCAGCAATCTTCTTGCTGTGAGGTGGTCAAACTACCCACTGTGCCACCGTGACACCCATTATTTTTATCATTATTATTATTAATATTATTGTTATTATTATAATTAAATAAAAATTAACAGGAGGAGGTGTTTAAAACCTTCGTTCTCCGTGACACTAGGCTGAATATCTTTGCATATGAACAATGCAATAGCATTCGTTATTGGCGTAGAGCGAGCAGAACTGTTGCGCATGGAAAAAAAAACTTGCAATGCTTTTCTCACCACTTTTGGAGCTGGTTGAAGCAGTGCGAAAGCCGGGGATGCAGAAACACTGGAAGATGCTTTCACAACAACACCGTGGCGCCGCTTCAAGTGAGATTTCAGATTAGTCGTACTGCCTGCGTATTTTACAGATGCGCGGCACATTTTGCAGATTGCATCTGTCCTGTCATGTCGTCCATCCTTAAATCCATAATGTTGCCATACTTTAGATTTAAAACTCAGTGGGGAATAAAATGTTTGTTTTGCTTCTCGCGCTTTCTGAGGGCGCTCCACTATCTTCATCCGCACACCTGATACACTGAGTTGTAGTGTGTGCACATCCGCAAATCCGTTGCTAAGGCTTACTTTATGTAGGTCGATTAAATTATGTGCCAAAAACAGGTTGACAACACTTGTTAATAAATAAAAAATACATTCTATATTAAAAATATAAGCTGTATCTCGGAAAAACCGATGCATCTCGCAAAAACCGATGCATCTCGATTTGCTTCCAAAATGTCATTCATCCTCTGCTGCTCTACCGATGCACTCGCATCCTGCACGCGCATGACCGCGTATCGATACATATCGGTTAATCTTCCCATCCCTAGTGTATATCTGTGAGCATGCGTGAACTAACCCTTTAATAGCAGGTGTAAACAGAGTCAGAGTCTTTATAGTGTGTGTGTGTGTTTACCCTCTTTCAGGCTGTCCGCAGACTGTTTGGACATCAGGCTGGAAATGGACTCCACCACGGAGTTTCGTTTCCTGAACCTGCAGACAGACGGACAGATGTTGAGATGTGCAGATCATGTTGAGACGATCATGTGATGTCGTCTCCGCACCTCTGGCAGGTCTGTAAGGCGTCTTTAATGGTGGCCATCCCGGTCTGAATGTCTTTGTGCTCGAATGTCATTGTGGCCTGCATGACCAGAATACTGCTGTAGCCCAGAGCGTGATACATGCTGTCCTTCGACCTGCACACACACACATTAAACTTTGTGTTGTGTGGTTTAACAGAGATTTTTCTAATCATAACAGTGTTAATAACTCATCTCTAATAACTGATTTTCTTTTCTCTTTGCCATGATGACAGTAAATAATATTAGACTAGATATACTTCAGGATACCAGTACTCAGCTGATGAGTGTGTGTGCTATACCAGGGCTTGAGGAGGTCGAGGGCTTCAGAGAACTTGTTGTTGAGGACGAGGTTCAGAGCCATGGTGCACTCCTCTATAGACGTACACAAGTCCATCTTAGACGCCCTAAACACACACACACACATACACATGCATAAGCACACATACATATGGACATATTAGACTGTTATATTAGAGAGATTATTGGACTGATTTCATCCATGAAGCAGACAGGTGATCTGTGTCTGTATTCCTCAAACATTTGATCTCACCATCACTATCTTTGTTACTGCTCAGGGCTCGAAATTAACCTTTTTGCTTGGTAGCACCGGCGCTCTTAACTTTAAAAATGTAGGCGCATCAGCCAAAATTTAGTCGCACTTACTAATTATAAGCACCGTTACTACAAGTTTTATACAAATATATTTATTGCATTAAAATATATGCAATATATAAAACTAACAAGCAAATATATATATATATGCAAGCGTGAGAAAAATATGTCTCAATGAAATCCCGTTATCTCAAGAGAATAGATATTTATAACAGAACTGAGTGAGCAAAAGATACACGGAGCGCTCACCGGCCCTGCACACACTGCTGGACATGAATGAATCTGTTACGGTATAACTGTGCTGTTCACACGGGTGCTGTCTGATATTGCACTGGTGCTTTTGACATATACTGTACCTTATTATATGCATACGTCATGTTTATAGCAATACCGGTCTTCAAGAGTAGCGATGTTAGTTGACTCAGTGTAAGCCTGTTTGTGAGGGTGTACGCGGTGTTAAATTTGACATATAGCTGCCCCTTGCACGACAGCATCTGGCGATTATAAGAAGGATTAATCAGAAGCTCTCGTGCTAGATGTGGCAAACAGTTACCTGCAAACTCCATCCCACAGACTTTTCATAGCGGACTTGAAGCCAACGGAAGTCTTTTATCCGCTCTTGGAAAAGTGTAGATGGTGGATTAACATTCAGCACATGATCACTAGTAAGCTGTGTCATTATTTGTAACTTTAGATGGTTTCTAAAACACAATCTGTCAGTGTTATCTTCATTCTCATCTTCAGCGCTTTACAGTTTTTCGCGGTAGCAGCTCTCTCTGTCATCCCAAGCCAGAAGGCATTGACTGAGTGATTGACAGCTGATATTTCAGCGCTAGAGCAGTGGTGGGCCAATAAGAAGAGTGTGAAGGCGGGGCAAGCATTACAGACTTGGCTTTGTTTACTGCAGCAAGTTGACATGACAACTGTTTTAAACCATTCCTGAGCGCTGCGTTTCGCATTTCAAGTGCAGACAAAGACCTTAGAGATGCATTCTGCGTCCCGCATCTTCACGTAGTAACACTGTCTTGACTAGTGTGGTTGAATGACACTTGTCCTGGGAGCACTGTACCAATGTGGCGGCGCTATTGACACATGCTCAGGGTCCGTATGCGATATCTAGTGTATATATCTATGGTCTTGGTGTACAGCCACAAAGCCAAGAAGAACAGTATCTGCCATGTCCTGTTGTTGCTTTACGATGCCGTCTTAAAGTACGAGCGGTTTTCGCTTTCTCCAGGGAGCTCGCGATGGCGTCTATATTTGATATAACGATCGTCCTGAGCTGATGATGATAACGTGTGTGTGATTATTGAAGTGTCTCCATCATCTGATCCTTTCAGAAAAGGACAAATGTGAGAGTGAAGCGCAAACAAACAAAGGAGAAACCCGACAAAGCTCAGGAGCAAGCAACCTGAAACTGCCATGTTTATAATCGTCTTCTAGACTATTCTGAACTGGGAATGACAGAATGACTCTCTAACAGAGGCTACATGTGCTGCTGAAGATTACAGACACAGATGAGAGGTTTGCGCTGACTGTGGGCTACATGTGTGTTGGTTTTAAACCTAAATAAGGACTAAATGTCTGCTGTGTGTGGTTCTTCTGCCATTAGTAACATATCGGGAGACAGTAAGGGTCTGCATGTGTTCATATATGTTCTTTTATTTATTTATTGTATATAATTACAGACGTTACAGTATTTCACGGTCATTGATCTGCAGTTATAATAAGATCCTGCTCATAGAAAAGTTAGTAATAAACATTTATACAGTATTTCTTTGTGTAAAGTGTCTGTTTTGTGAGAAGTGCTGCTCATATGATATGCGAGCGACAGGTACAGCTTTACTGTAGACATTTATTCGAGTGAGAATGAAGTCGACTGAAATGTTCTGTCGTACACCACAAGTGTACAGTTGATAGTGGAAACGCAAGCTTGATAAAGGTGACCCGTACCGACCCGAACCGTGCTGTAGCAGTCAGTGGAAACGAGCCATTAAAGGAGCCGATCTCGCAAGGACACTTCTAAATAAATATTCCTGATCTGTACAGACTCAATCCTGAACTGTTTTTGTACATTTCTTTTTTTTTTATAAGAATAAATCAGATATTTCCTGGAATGTTTTTTATTCCCTCAGCTCAGATACTCACACTGGGATGCGATCGAAGGCGTCTTCGAAACAGTCCTGAAACAGACAGAGCAGATGATGAGCACAAACACTCGGACTATTCACATTATTACATCATCAAGTAGGATTAGATTATTTATTAAAGATTAAAACATTAAGACATTATATATATATATATATATATATATATATATATATAGAGAGAGAGAGAGAGAGAGAGATATTTAAATTATTTATACAATTATGACCATGTTACTTTGTTTAATTGTTCAATTTCTTTACTTACTGTTAGACTTCCCAGAAAACCATAAAGCGCTTTACTTACACGTTTACTTTTGCTCTCTCTCTCTCTCTCTATATATATATATATATTGCTATTGTTATAGATGCAATCTATCTATCTATCTATCTATCTATCTATCTATCTATCTATCTATCTATCTATCTATCTATCTATCTATCTATCTATCTATCTATCTATCTATCTATCTGTCTATCTTTATTGATTATTCCCTACCGTGAGGTCAAAGTCAGCTTTACTGTCAATTCTGCCGTGTCTACAGACATACAGAGCGTTAAAACGATGTTACACTTAAACTCTGGGGGCATAAGCACACTGAAACTGGCTTCATAACACACACAAGCATCTCTCTCTGTGTGTTTGGGGTCATGGGAGTTGGTCTATGATCTATTTATAGATGTGCAGTTACGCAACCCAATTTAGAGACAGTCTGTGACACAAACCTGATGCTTTCAGTAGTTACATCATGTCTCCATATAATATAATCTAGCATGAGAAATTGAGAAATGCATCCTTCTCTTTATTAGAGACACCTTACTAGTACCAGTTTGGAGCCCTTTTGCTTTCAGAACTGCTTTAATCCTTCATGACGTCGATTCAACAAGCTACTGGAAATATTCCTCAGAGATTTTGCTCCATATTGACATGATAGCATCACACAGTTGCTGCAGATTTGTCGGCTGCACATCCATGATGCCAATCTCCCGTTCCACCACATCCCAAAGCTGCTCTATTGGATTGAGCTCTGGTGACTGTGGAGGCCATTTGAGTGCAGTGAACTCATCGTCATGTTCAAGAAACCAGTCTGAGATGATTGAGCTTTATGACATGCTGCGTTATCCTGCTGGAAGTAGCCATCAGAAGATGGAGACACTGTGCTCATAGAGGGATGGACATGGTCAGCAGCAATACTCAGGTAGGCTGTGGCGTTGATGCTCAATTGGTACTAATGGACCCAAAGAAAATCTCCCCCACACCATTACACCACCACCACCAGCCTGAACCGCTGATACAAGGCAGGATGATCCATGCTTTCATGCTGTTGAGGCCAAATTGTGAGCCGAACATCCGAATGTGTCAGCAGAAATGGAGACTCATCAGAGCAGCAACGTTTCTCCAATCTTCTATTGTCCAGTTTTGGTGAGTCTGTGTGAATTGTAGCCTCAGTTTCCTGTTCTTAGCTGACAGGAGCGGCACCCGGTGTGCTCTTCTGCTGCTGCAGTCCATCCGCCTCAAGGTTGGCCGTGTTGTGTGTTCAGAGATGCTCTTCTGCAGAGCTCGGTTGTAACGAGTGCTTATTTGAGTTACTGTTGCCTTTCTATCAGCTGGAACCAGTCTGGCCATTCTCCTCTGACCTCTGGCCTCATCAACAAGGCATTTGCGCCCACAGAACTGCCGCTCACTGGATATTTCCTCTTTGTCGGAGCATTCTCTGTAAACCCTAGAGATGGTTGTGCGTGAAAATCCCAGTAGATCAGCAGTTTCTGAAATACTCAGAGCAGCCCGTCTGGCAGCAACAACCATGCCACGTTCAAAGTCTCTTAAATCCCCTTTCTTCACCATTCTGATGCTCAGTTTGAACTGCAGCAGATCCTCTTGATCATGTCTACATGCCTAAGTGCAGTGAGCTGCTGCCATGTGATTGGCTGATTAGAAATTTGCGAAAACGAGCAGTTGGACAGGTGTGCCTAATAAAGTGGCCGGTGAATGTATACATAAATGCATGTATATATAACTATGTAAAGGCCTATTTAAAGTAAGAATTTTGAGAAGATTGAAGGAAAACAAGATTTCTCACATTTTTGTAATACCTTGACATGTCATGACTGACCAATCAGAATCAAGTATTCCAGAGAGCAGCGTGATGATGAGTTTGTGTGAGAATATGAGAATGATAGTCAGTAATGAGGAGGAATGAGGAACCAAGGCTCTGATTACAAGCTGAGTTTAGGAATTTGAGCTGGATATGATACACAACAAACTAAACCCAAAACTCACTGATGTACTAAAACACTGAATGTACTTAAAAAACAACAGCAGACGAAACACCAACAACAGAGTGTTGAACTGACGTGAGCAGAGCCGTGTCCTCTTCTGCAGCAGGTGAAGGATGATGTAGACGCTTAATATCAGGCGTCAGTCATCCTGCCATAAACACTCCTAATGCACACACACTGCCTCATAATGCAGTCTGATGTAGAGAGGGTGTGTGGGTGTGTGTGTGT
>NC_141043.1:49072500-49075000 GCF_052040795.2 Danio rerio | reverse complement strand
ATTTTACAGGTAAGCCGAAATGCTTTCGTACATGTGATTTGTATGATGCGAGAGGTGATCTCTCGGCGATCGCTACAAATTTAGGATTAATCTACAAGTAAATAACTGATTAATCCGCAGGTCACGTTTGTTCCGAACCAACAGTAAGCCGTACAAATCACGGATCAACTGTGAGCCGTTACACCCCTAGTAACAGAATTACTATTATGGATACTTCAGTTGTCTTGGTAACCATGGTGTTAACATAAATTACAATGACAACCATGGTATAAATATAAGCCTGACTTTACTTTAAAGTCACCAACAGTTATTAAAAGGCCCATTTCCACTGATTGGTATGGTATGGTACATTTATATGGCCGTTTCCACTGTCAAAAGCTACCAAAAAGCAAACCCTACTGTACCACTTACCCTTTGCAAAGGGTACCTAGCACAACAAAAGGGTACCAAAAGGCCCTTTATATATACCAAATATATATAAATATTTAAAGTTTTATTTATCTAATAATTCCCGCCAGCTTTTAGTTAACTTAAATAAGGTGTAAATACATGCATTCAAATATTTTCAAATACAATGGTTGCACTAGCAACAAAGAGACCATAACTCATGCGAGTCACACCAATAGACTGTATAACCAGGTCGCGCCGCATCTGTATGCATTTTAGCTGTTGTGATGCAAGCACATTGATCTGTCTATTATGCATAGGCTATGCATAATATATGGGAGCGCATGTGCATCCTTCCTATGCTTGTAAACTCATAAACAAACCCCCGCTATCAGTTCATGACATATCGATTGAGTCACTACATGTGATTATTGGCCGCTACTGATCGATCAGAGCATCCCTAATAAGTTAGAACTATATTTTTAAAAAAAAACAGCTAACAATAATGGAAACACCATACAGAAGTGGTCATGTTACTGCCATAAAGGTATACCATAATACAGTGGTTCCCAAAGTGGGGGTCGCGGGGCAATGAAGGGGGGGGGGTCGCCTGGTGATTTCCAAAAATTGATTTATTTTTATTAAACCATAAGAATTAACATATTTTATCCATAACTATACTGAAAATAAAAATAGTGGTTTATAGTTGCTATATACTATATAGTTACTATAGTAGCTTATAGTTACTAGTTCTATTGGATTGCGACCCCTGGGGTAATTACATTATATTAAAGGCAGCAATAGCGTCAGATGCATTTTGATTTTATAACATCAGGTTATACTTTCTGGCACATTTAAAGCACTGACACAAATTTAATTGGTGTGTCTGCGTCATTGCATGCAAGGTTTCTGTATTTATAACCACCTCAGAGGATATTGGGGGCACGAGTCACTGGCATTGTTATTTTGGGAATCGTGGGCTGAAAAGTTTGGGAACCCCTGCCATAATAAGTTACAATATTAATCATTGTAAAATTACAATATAGCTTGGAAACTGTGGTATAAAATAAACACATAACAATGGAGAATACAATTATAATGGTGACCACGCTATTACAAAGAACACATGTAATAGAAATACCAGTTCCAGCAATGTGCACAAACACAAATCAGTATTAAATAAATAAATGCTGCGATCATAACCGTGTTATGACTATATTAAAACACAAGTTATGATATCAATCATGAACATTTCACATGGAAACAGCAGTTCCAGTAATGACCATGTTACTGCCATAAACATATACCACAGAGATATCACGTATAAAGGTGACCATGGTAAAATTATAACAGAAACGGGTAACCAGGGTATTAAAACAAACATTTAACATGGAGACAACCCCAGTCCTGATGCTGACCGTGCATGGCGTCGCAGTGATATTACAGAAGTACAACGCAGCCTCACATAAACATTAGATATGGCAACATGCAAATACTATGGTAAAGTTCACACACACTACACACGGCACTTTTCTGCAAGGCTTATGAAAAAGTTGCACGTGAATGCGGCGACCTTTGTGACGTCACCGCCGCCGTTGCACAAGTACGGCCAATGACAAACGATCACCGGTGAAGTCTAGAAGGGATACAGCGCGGACACTCACGGCAATACAGCATCATGTTTGAGACCCTGTACAGCGATCATGTATTATTTCACATTACTGTGGGGATTGGGTTTAGGTGTAGACGTTAACAAAATACAATTTAATGATATTTTAATACGTTATTCTCGTTATAATAACTGATTTAAATTCCTGTTAAGGGGTAACGTTAGTTTTAGGCTTGGGAAAGGGGCAGCCGTTAATAAAAAACAATTTAATGGGTCATTTAGGAAATACTTCTCGTTATAACTACTGTTGTAAGATTACGGTGAAGGGCAGGTTTAGAGGTAGACGTTATTTCATAAACATAATTATCGTTAACTTCCGGCCGCAGCTGTATCCCTCCTAGCAACACCGATCACCTGAGTAAACACGCACATTCCCGCATGTGTGTTCAAATCACGGCGAAAGATGAGTTTATTATAAACAACACACGCAAACGCACGTTTATC
>NC_141043.1:49002500-49070000 GCF_052040795.2 Danio rerio | reverse complement strand
TGATAGATAGACAGATAGGGAGACAGACACACAGACGGATAGATAGGTAGAAAGACAGACAGACGGATAGATGGAAAGATAGGGAGACAGACAGACGGATAGATAGGTAGAAAGACAGACAGACGGATAGATGGAAAGATAGGGAGACAGACAGACGGATAGGTAGAAAGAAAGACAGACAGACGGAGCAATAGATAGACAGATGGATAGACAGACGGATGGATGGGTAAACAGACAGACAGATAGACATGGACTGATAGACATAGGGAGACCGACAGATAGATGGATAGATAGGGGGTCAGACAGACTGATAGACAGACAGACAGGTAGATAGATAGATAGATAGATAGATAGATAGATAGATAGATAGATAGATAGATAGATAGATAGATAGATAGATAGATAGTTAGATAGATCGACATACAGACTGACTGATAGAAGGATAGGTAGTAAGACAAACAAACAGACAGACGGATAGACGGACAGATAGATAGGTAGGTAGACAGACAAACTGACTGATAGGTAGAAAGATAGGGAGACAGACAGGCTAATAGACAGACGGATAGATAGGTAGAAAGAGACAGACAGATTGAGATAGATGGTAAGATATATTAGACGCATAGACAGACAGACAAGATAGACAGAGACAGATAGATAGACAGACGAATGGACAAAGATAGACAAACGGAAATAGACAGACAGACAGACAGACAGACGGATATATGGATAACGTAAATACCTCAGAGAAAAATAACTGGTCAAACTAACAAATGTTTTGTCATTAAATTAGTTAAATCATTCCACCGGTCGACTTGCGTTAAAAATGCTACGGTGTTGATCATTAATATAGTTTATGAAAACAGGGCACTTCATGCACAAGACGACCTCTGAACTACAGTCAAATAATTATAATAACATGAACAAAAACATTTTGTTACTTGCTAAATAGACAGACAGACAGACAGATATATAGACTGACATGAGTGCAAACTCAGAGAAACGTATAATTAGGAAGTGGCCTGTATATATGCACAATTAAATGTGTGTGTGACTACACAATATACACACATAACCGAAACACCAGCAGCAGGTTTGGTTTGAAGATCAGTTTATTATGATCAAGATCAAATTCACGTCATATCAACACAAGAAGCACATGCAAGTGCTCTATCATACAAACCTGGGGCGAATGAAAGCGTTACGGCTGAAGGTGTGATCGGGTTAAAGACAGCAGGTGTGTGTTATTAGCACCGGTTCAGATCAGAAAGTCTCACTGTACACTATATACTGAGGATTTAGCTGCCTTGTTTACACACACACACACACACACACACACATACACACACACACACACACACACAATACAACTTTAATGCCTAACATGGTCCTGATCATACAAACAGAACAGAGAAAATAAAAACACCCCTTTAAAGTGTGTTAGAGGGAACGCTGTATTTCAGACACTGTTTAGTGGTAACGGCACACTCGCCATGAATACTTTGGACTGTAATGATAGTGTTTTATCTATAATGATTGTAAAACACACACTTAAAGTCTGTCCAAGCTTTATATGCTGACCATTAATGCGATTTAATGCTGTGTGATACAAGGGAAAGGGCATAAATCTGAACGTCTTTATCCTGTCAGTTCCACTCGCATCGATCAGACCCTAAAAACAACCTTCACAACAGTAACGCCGCCTTCACTTCGAAATGAACTGACAGGATTAACGCAGACGTGAGAAATATAACTGCTCTATAGTGCATCATGTGTGTTTTACTGCCTGTGTGATGATGAAAAACACTGACGTCATCGCATTAAAAGTCTGAAAACCCTGCGCTGGAAACACTCTTCTTCATCTCAGTGTGAATAAATAACACCCTCAGCGGCCGGATAAAACGAAGATGATGGATAAAATGACTTATTCCAGAATAATAGCGCAGCAAGAGTTAAAAACAAGAAGTGAAGTCCGGTGTTTTCCTCACGTCAGCTTCGGTCCGCACTGAAAACAGAGCAGAGAGCATCAAAACCCCTGCAGCATCTGAACGTGCACAGAAAAACTGATGATTTCTGAAGGATCATGTGGCTGGAGTAATGATGCTAAAAAATCAGATTTGAAATCATAGAAATAGATCATGTTTTACAATATATGCTAATAGAAACCAGATATATTAAACAGTAAAAACATTACTATTAAAAGTAATATTAGTGATAATAATAAAGCTGAAACTGTTAGAATTATTACAAGTTTATTCATATTTATTCGCCCGCCTGTGAATTTCTTCTTCAAATATTCCCCAAATGATGTTGAACAGATTCAGGAGTTGTTCACAGTGTTTCCTCTAATGTTTGTCCTTCTGGAGAAAGTCTCATTTGTTTTATTTTGGTTAGAATAAAAGCAGTTTTTAATTGTTTAAACACCTTTTTAAGGTCAATATTATTCGCCCCTTCAGCAATATTAGTGTTGGATTGTCTCCAGAACAAACCACTGTTATATAATAACTTGTCTAGTTTGATGTCATACCTTTGAGGCACATTGTCAGTGGTTTAAGGTGCTGGTTTCATCTCTCAGATCTCTTCATTGAAAACTGAACACACAGACACACAGACACACAGACACACACACACACACACACACACACACACACACACACACACACACACACACACACACACACACACACACACACACACACACACACACACACACACACACACAAACACACTAAGGCCGTACTCACACTGGGTACAGTTGCCTCGAACCAGGCCAAAGCACGCTTGTCCCCCCTCCCGTCTCCCCTGACGGCCCGCACTCACACCACAAATGGGCCTCGGCACGCTTACGTCATCGATGCTGCACTGTTCAGTGAGAAGCGCTCTCACTCAGCCACACAGTGGAGATTTCTCTAGTTATATTGTGTCAGTGGTTTGATATGCAGTGACATGCAGTCAAATATTTCGCCAAACAGTCCTTAGGGATGTGGTGACACGCAGTCAGATATTTCGCCGAACAGATCCGCCACTTTTGGCGCTAATAAACAATCATAAAGCTCTCGTGCTGCAGGAATGAGGAGGTCTGCTGAAGGTGCAGCTGTGGTGCAGTGAGGGGTTCTCGTCTTTAATAATCTACGGCAGTTTGCGTTCACTGAACACTAGGGCTGGGCGATTTTTCCGATTTTTTTGATTAATTCGAATTTACGTTTTATGACTATAATTTTGAATGAAATCGAGAAATCGCGATTTAAAAAAAAAAAAAAATTTAATACATTATAATGGCACCAATGCGCTTGGTTCACTCTCTGTATGAAGCAGGAAGCACACCAGAAGCGCCTCTCGGCGACGCGCCGCACAGCACCACGCAGCGCCATGGATTTTAGAATTCTAAACAGAATTGAAAGTTTCTATACACACACCGACGCCGCCCAGCCACGATTCATGAAGCAGTTCATATTTCAGCCGCGCCACAGAGTGCCATCTGATTAGTTTCATGTTAAATATCATGTGAATGTGCGCGTCTGGTGTGTGATAGTTTAAACTGTCATGTGCTCGCCGTGTCGCGGCGCTTCTGGTGTGCGACCTGCTTGACTGCCTGTTAAAGCGTGAAGTCATGTAGGATTTTACTTGTTGCACGTCTGTGTGGATTGTCAAGACATTCCCTCATCAAGTCGATAAACTCGATCTCAACATGTATGAAGGATGTAAAAGCCTGCCATGTGAAAAACCGCGGCGATCTTTTGGTATGAACACGAGTAGAGGGGAGGGACTGTAGCAGAGAAAATGAAAGTAGCCGCCCCCATGACGTCATTTAGCGGACCTAGTTGAAAACCAGACAGATCAGCCAGCAAAATACAGAGAGTGGAGCAAAGCACATCAAATGATCGATATTTAAAACGGGGAAAAAAGAAAAACAGATTAAATATATTATTTTATATTAGACACACATCTGGTGCTTGTATTTGCTCCTGCAATACGTCCACAACTTCACACACTGGGTTAAATTAGGCTTTACAGTTTCCATGTTCAGTCCATTTCTTCCACTGTATCTATTTAAGAAAAAGGCAGCAGCTTTACAACCTGACATTCAATCAGAAGAAGACAAAGCCGAGCTGACAGCCAATCTTTCCTAGACTCAGCAAAACTTGCAAAAAATCCCTCTGTATTCCTGCAAGTGCAATATTCACACAAATATTTCTTATTCAAATCTTCAGCAACGATATTTAACTCGTGAATTTGTTTTACATTTATTTACACCTTGACCGATTTTTGTATGACATGGCCATTAAAAATACAATGCTCCTTAACCAGATGGGTTTTCAAGTTACTTTTAAAGAGAATATTACTTCAGTCATGTTGTTGAAGACTAGTAACACAATAAAAAAATAAAAAAATCAAAATCGTGAATCGGTCAAACTTTATAAAAAACCTAGATTTTATTTTTTTTGCTAAATCATCCAGCCCTACTGAACAGTAAAAATTATTAATAAATCCATATGAAACAGCCCCTTAAAAGTCACGTCTCGCTTTCAGTTTCGGGCGCGTTTTGCACTCACAGAAAGCCCAAGTGAACCGCGCTCAGGCCCACCTCTTCCAACCGGGCCAGGGCCGGCCAAGTGAACTGTGCTTGAGCCCGATTCAGCGCACTCACACTTCTCAAACGATCCGGGAAACGGGCCTGGGCACGGTATGGATGGCGTAGTGTGAGTAGGCCCTCAGTTATCATAAGCATTGCAAATATGTTGATAACTAAAGCGTGTCATAAAAGAAATCATATTAGAAAGGCTTTTAATGATTTGCTGGTTTAATACGTTTTCCTTTCACTGTGTGTATGATGTGCTCACTATATACTGTAAGGTGTTCTTAAGTGCTTTGAAAGGTGTCTATAAATAAAAGGTATTGTTATTACTATTATTATATCAATAGCTGTATTAAAAACGTAACTCATGTTAACCCGTTTAACAGTCGGGATGTTGATAAATAAAACATTTTAACTTAACTTGATAAACTATATATTCATTCATTCACTTTCTTTTTCAGCTTAGTCCCTTTATTAATTCAGAGTTGCCACAGTGGAATGAATCACCAACTTATCCAGGATATGTTTTACGCAGCGGATGCCCTTCCATCTGCAACCCATTACTGGGAAACACCCACACTCAATCAGTCATACACTACAGCAATCATGCTTACCCAATTCCCCTATAGCGCATGTGTTTGAACTGTCAGGGAAACCGGAGCACCCGGAGGAAACCCACACCAACACGGGGAGAACATGCAAACTCCACACAGAAACGCCAACTGAGCCATCCAAGGCTTGAACCTGTGACCTTTTTGCTGTGAGGGGAATGTGCTACCCACTGTGTCACCATATAAACTTTATATAAAATGCAATAATGTTATACAGGTAAACCTGTTTCGTAAATTATTAGCCATATTTCTGCTGTATGATTGTCTCGTGGATTAATCCATATTGAGGAAAAATGTCCAGTGCTAATCACTGTTGTGGACAACTTTCATGGTGGCTCAATATAATATACACTCACTGGCCCCTTTATTAGGTACACCTGTCCAGCTGCTCGTCAATGCAAATTTCTTATCAGCCAATCACATGGCAGCAGCTCACTGCATTTAGGCATGTAGACCTGGCCAAGAGGATCTGCTGCAGTTCAAACTGAGCATCAGAATGGGGAAGAAAGGGGATTTGAGTGACTCTGTACGTGGCATGGTTGTTGCTGCCAGACGGGCTGCTCTGAGTATTTCAGAAACTGCTGATCTACTGGGATTTTCACGCACAACCATCTCTAGGGTTTACAGAGAATGCTCCAACAAAGAGGAAATATCCAGTGAGCGGCAGTTCTGTGTGCGCAAATGCCTTGTTGATGAGGTCAGAGGAGAATGGCCAGACTGGTTGCAGCTGATAGAAAGGCAACAGTAACTCAAATAAGCACTCGCTACAACCGAGCTCTGCAGAAGAGCATCTCTGAACACACAACACGGCCAACCTTGAGGCGGATGGGCTACAGCAGCAGAAGAGCACACCGGGTGCCGCTCCTGTCAGCTAAGAACAGGAAACTGAGGCTACAATTCACACAGACTCACCAAAACTGGACAATAGAAGATTGGAGAAACGTTGCTGCTCTGATGAGTCTCCATTTCTGCTGACACATTCGGATGCTCGGCTCACAATTTGGCCTCAACAGCATGAAAGCATGGATCATCCTGCCTTGTATCAGTGGTTCAGGCTGGTGGTGGTGGTGTAATGGTGTGGGGGAGATTTTCTTTGGGTCCATTAGTACCAATTGAGCATCAACGCCACAGCCTACCTGAGTATTGCTGCTGACCATGTCCATCCCTTTATGAGCACAGTGTCTCCATCTTCTGATGGCTACTTCCAGCAGGATAACGCAGCATGTCATAAAGCTCAATCATCTCAGACTGGTTTCTTGAACATGACGATGAGTTCACTGTACTCAAATGGCCTCCACAGTCACCAGAGCTCAATCAAATAGAGCAGCTTTGGGATGTGATGGAACGGGAGATTGGCATCATGGATGTGCAGCCAACAAATCTGCAGCAACTGTGTGATGCTATCATGACAATATGGAGCAAAATCTCTGAGGAATATTTCCAGTAGCTTGATGAATCTCTGCCATAAAGGATTAAAGCAGTTCTGAAGGCAAAAGGGGTCCAAACTGGTACAAGTAAGGTGTACCTAATAAAGTGGCCAGCGAGTGTATATATTAAGATAAAACTTAGTCCTAAAAATCAGCCCTCCTATTCAATTTAAAATCTTTAAATACATCCCAAATGCTGTTTAATGGAGATATTTTCCAACACTGTTCTAAATCATGATAGTTTTAATAACTGATTTATTTTCTCTTTGTCATGATGACAGTAAATAATATTAGACTAGATATTCTTCAAGACACTTCTATACAGCTTAAAGTGGCATGTAAAGGCTTCACTAGGGTAATTAGGGTAAAGTTAGGGTAATTAGGCAAGTGATTGTATAACAGTGGTTTGTTCTGGAGACAATCCAACACAAATATTGCTTAAGGGGGCTAATAATATTGATTTTAAAATGGCTTTAAAACAATTAAAACTGCTTTTATTCTAGACAAAATAAAACAAATAAGGCTTTCTCCAGAAGGACAAATATTAGAGGAAATACTGAACAATTCCTGAATCTGTTCAACATCATCTGGGGAATACTGGAAAATAATAATAAACTCTCAGTGTATTTATGTTTGAGTTTTACTGCAAACGTCAACCTTATTCCCCTATAAGGGCTCACCTGCATCTCTGTGCCGCTCCTCTATTTCTCTTTCTCTCTCCTGCTGCAGAGAGTTGATGTACTCCTGGCTCAGGGTCTCGTCTGCGTCCCCGATGAGGTAGATGTTTTTAAAGCGGTGATACAGCATGGAGGCTTTAAACATGATGGCCTCGCTGCCACGAAACCAGCGCATCTGCACACACAAACACACACTGAAGACGTTTACACCTGCTACTGGCATGCATTTGGGTTGATTGAATCACAAGTAGATGTTTGTAGAGGACATCTGATGCCTATTTTATCCACTTCTCATGTGTTTGTTTATATATATATATATGAATATATATATATATATATATAGATATTGCAGAAGAACAGGGTGTCACGGTGGCTTAGTGGGTAGCAAAATTGCCTCACAGCAAGAAGGTCGCTGGTTCGAGTCCCTGGGTCAGTTGACATTTCTGTGTGGAGTTTGCATGTTCTCCCGTGTTGGCGTTGGTTACCTTCGAGGTTTCCGGTTTCCCCCACAGTCCAAACACATGCGCTATAAATGAATTGGGTAAGCCAAATTGGCCGTAGTGTATGTGTGTGAATGAGTGTGTATGGGTGTTTCCCAGTGATGGGCTGCAACTGGAAGGGCATCAGCTGCATAAAACATATGCTGGATAAGTCGGCGGTTCATTCTGCTGTGGTGACCCCACATAATAAATGGACTAAGCATTACTTTGCTACAGCAATCTGCATTTAAACTTAGATGTTTTTAGAGGCTAAATTCAAATCAAATACCACCAAACATCCCATAATACTTTAGAATTTCATGTCTATTTTACAAATATTGTCAAAAGTATATATACAAAAAAAGTGGTTTATATTCCTCAAAACACAGGGGGCGCTCTTGTATGGTCATCAATGTAAACTGTATGTCACCTGATGGCCATGTTCAGTATTGCGGCCAAATAAATCTTACAGAAAGCTCATTTTGGCAATAATATCCAGCTGCAGACCCGCAGAACCACACACGTTTCAGGTACACACAATCCAGCACACACAATCTAGACAAAGCATATATGGTTACGGCGAATGGTAATGTTATTAGCGTATTTATGGACATCATCATCAATATTGTTATATATAGTTAATAAATGTTGTACACCATAAACAATAATGCATACTATTTCACAAATATGACAATCGTGACGGGTGAATGGGGAACGTTGTTTCCGATCACCATTCAATATAATAGACTAAGTTTTCTATCATCCATCATAGATGATCAGTCACTATTTATCTGACAGAGTCAATATAGCAGATACTCGTTTGCAGGCCTTGCTGAACGATATAAAATGGACAGGTTAATTTATATAATGGATTCATTTATAATACAGGAAATCAATTTAATACAGTCAATAATACATCTTTATATGTAATACAAATCTTTTTAAACGTTTAAATGCATTTATTTATACTTTACTCAAGCGATTAATAGTATTTATTTGCTTAACTTCCTAATAACTTTTTTATAAATGAGTTCCCACATTCAATACTATAATTTATAGTTAGTAATTTATTGTTTTTAAACCATAAAGTGCTGGTAATTCGTGGTAATTAGTTGCAACAAATTTAGCAATACAAACAAATTAACTGTTAATAATTATTTATATATATATATATATATATATATATATATATATATATATATATATATATATATATATATAACAACTAACAGTTGCTACAGTTTAGTAAAAGTTAATTTATAATCAGATAATCAGTTAAGATTTATGTCAGTTTATAGCTATTATACATTGTTTAAATAATTAACTATAGTCATTTATTTTAATGTGACATTATTGTTTGCTTTTTTATATTTAACAGCAAAACGATTTTAACCAAGTATGCTAATATTATTATCCTTAATTAGGTTATTACACTTAATTCCCTCTAATTTTCTACAGTTAGATGGTCTATTATGTTTTCTTTGTATGTGGATACGTGAATAAAATTATTTTTATTTTCATAATCTGAGTTTAGAAAAGATAAAACGATAAAATAATGACATAATGACTGAAGTGGGAAGCCCTAAACCTTTCAAAGTCTAATAAATAGCAATTGTAGCACCGGGATCTCAATCACCCTATTTGTGAAATACAGTAGGTGGCGATAATGCTCCAAAGGAGTTACCATATATGGTTCGCCTAGATCGTGTGTGCTAGATTGTGTGTGCCTGGAACGTGTGTGGTTCTGCTGGTCTGCAGCTGGATATATCTCCATTTTGGAGATATTTTTGTGGCATAATGACGTCAAATTTAAAATATAATTTGTTCTGATATATTACCTTTGATTTTATGTCAATTTTAGGCTAAAACATTTACCGTTTTATTTTTTTCAAAGACATAAAGGCACATAAATTTTGTTTTAACTTTTTGAACTTTCATCTTCAGTTACAATCTGACACTCTTTTTCAGAAAGTGACCAAGTTTAAATCTATGCACTGAAACGTTTGGCATTTATTTAAAGAGCCCATATTATACATGAAATAGGGTCATATCTTGGTTGTAAGGGTCTCCAACAACAGTTTAATATGCATGCAAGGTCAAAAAACACTTTCATGGTCTTATAATCTGCATTTATTTTTACCTAATTATCCCAGCGACTCCCGTATGAATCGTCCAGGGATTCATTTGTTCCCAAACCCCTCCTTAGCGCGAAGCTAATCTGCGCTGATTGGACCGATGAAAGTCTGTTGCGATTGGTCGACTGCCTTCAGTCAGAGAGTGAAATGCCAAACAGCTAATCAGCAATATAAAAGTAATCACAGTTCATACACGCTCGATAGTGTAGGCGTGGAGTTTAGCTGCCAGTGGGTCAATGTAAATACAGACGATGGACTTGAAAATACAGACGACTGACTATTTTATTGAGCAAAAACTCCAAAAACTGTTGAGGAGATCTCCTAGCTTCTCACTCTGCTCTTTTCACAGACACACACACACACTCACACACACACACACACATACGCACTTAACCCTGCTCCGGACGACAACGCGCGCGCGCGCGCACACATACACACACATACACATACACACACACACACACACACACACACACACACACACACACACACACACACACACACACACACACACACACACACACACACACACACACACACACACACACACACACACACACACACACACACACACACACACACACACACACACCTCCGGACGACAGCGCGCGCACGCACACACAGACACACACACTAACGTTACTCCCCGTCCACGGAGCTCCGTTAACAAAGCAGCACGCGTCGCGTTTTTAACGTGACTTTGCACGCGATAAGAGAATATAGCCAGTTAACCTGATACAGTACACGCGGTTACAAGTAACAAATCACAACTAAATACATTTGCAAGCTAGAGTCAACGAGGCAACTTTAATCGCACGTACTTACACTTGAGAAATGGAGGAAGAAACCCATCCTGACGTCCATCAGTAAGTTACTCTTTACTGATCCTTCCTTTAACAAACGCTGATGAAGTATTCTTTGTAGCATGTAGCTTCCAGAAGTTTCCAGTAGTTTCCAACTGCTTGGCTATAATGCTGAGGTTTCATCTTTGGGTAGAGACTCAATATATCCATCTGCAGTGTGACTTCAATCGACCGGCATGTTTGTGTGTGTGTGTGTGTGTTTGTGGGTGTGTGTGTGTGTGTGTGTCTCGGTTTCTGCGTCAGAGGGCGGGGCCTCAGGTTTGAAATCTCCCGGGTTTGCGCGTGCACGTGAATAACTTGGTTTCGTTCGTACGTCATGGCGAAACACCTAATGAATCCGTATCAAGGCGACTCGTTTGAAGCACTATGACTCGACTCTTTTATAGATGAATCAACCGTTTTAAACACTGTACACTAACAGATTTAAGCCTTAGCTGGATACTCCACTTCACTTAGAGCTGTGTTACACACTACATGGAGGGGAATTTTCAAAAACCCATAATATGGGCTCTTTAAGTTGAGCATGTCATTTACCTTTCTATGTTAAAGGGCTGGTCCAGAATGTAATTTTAAGGCTTGATTGCGTTTATAAGATGCAAAGCAATGTGTGCTCATGTTTCACTTGAAGGAAATCAGGTTATATTTTCATAAATCTCACTTTGATTATACACAGCTACTCAGCTAACATCAAAACCGATGTCATATTTCCTAGTTCCTCTGAAAGGCCCGCCTTCAAGAGGCTCTGATTGGTCATCTATCATAATGTGCTGCGATTTGCGGATCGGCTCCACGTCACGCCCAGTCAGTCAACCTCATGCCCGCTCTCTAAAATAACATCTGGCAAGTGTCTGTAACGAGTGAAAATAGGGTGCGGCTCCTTTAAGAGAGATTGCCATAGTGTGTGTGTGGGTGTGTGAGAACTGTCTGTAGACACGTGTAACATGAGAAGTGCATGTGCGCACGTTTCTTTTTCTTTTTCTCAGATGCTCGGATTAAGTTATTGTTCTGTAATATATCGTGACGCTGTTGACAGAAGAATAAAGCACAAGATGTGGGATGCCACCTGTGTCAGCCTTGATTGATTTTTCTGCTGCTACACAAGTTAGGCGAGCTCTCTTGTATTTTTTAACTCAACGCGATACACAACGTCTTTCACATATATTCGGAATATGCGTCGCTCTCATATCTTTTCCGAGTTTGCAGGAAAAGCTGCCTATAGAGAGACACGCACAGTCGCACACACATAGAGAGACACGCACGCGCTGGTTTGAGTGATGAATATGTATTTGTAGGTAAATTGTTAGCAGTGCCGAACAGCATTTCCCATTGTTTACATCGTTGCAACATACCGTTACGCTAGACACTGTATATGTCATGATCAATTTGAACTAACAAAAACTCTCAGGCTACAGCGTCTGCCTGTTGGAGCTGCTCCTTCTTTGAGGAGATTTTAACTGAATCCAGCACTGAACTGGGAGAGAATCTGGAAGCGGTTTTGTCAAATCATGCTTGCTGTGTATTTTATAATTCTCTGGAACATAATTAATATTGAACTGTAAGCACATCTGTCTTTGTGTCGTGTCATTTGGAAGCCCAAATACAGAAACAGACGAAGCGCTGTAATTTTAGCTCTCTCATCTGTAACGTTACGGCGTCTATGGCCACGCCCCTTAGCTGCGCAGTGTGTGTGCGCGGTAAAAGTACCTTTGTGATCTCACAGGCTCGGTAGTATTTTTGTAGTCCCCAAAAATCGTTCATTGTAGGCTTTGCTAAGCTAACTCTGTAAAAACACATCAACTACAGTTTAACATATGATATCGTGGTGGACCACCCCTTTAAGCCTGTTATACTCTCCCTGATGCATGTACCTTTCTGAGCGTGTCGATGAGCTCGCTGTGGTTCTGGATGTTTCGTGATGAGACGGGGACGTTGCTCAGCTCATCCAGCGCAGATAAACACTTACTGACATCCTGAAAGAGACAAACAAATGTCAACGAAAGAGCGGTGAGAGTCATGCTATTGTCATTAATATAATAATTATATTTAGATCAGCATGAATCAAAGACAAGAAACATGTACTGTTAATTTATCCATCAGAGGTCTAAACCAACCAAAAACACACACAATTGAAGATCCTTTAAAGCAGGGGTGTCAAACTCAATTCCTGGAGGGCCGAAGCCCTGCACAGTTTAGTTCCAACCCTGCTCCAACACACTTACCTGTAGGTTTTTAAACAAGCCTGAAGGACTCAATTAGTTTGATCAGGTGTGTTTAATTAGGGATGGAACTAAACTGTGCAGAGCTGGATACTACAATAAATTAAATAAAATGAATAAGTTTGTGCATCATATTTTATTTGCACATTTATTGAATGGAAATGTTTCTGATTCACGTATGCAAGTTCATCTTCAAATGGGGCCTTAATAGCACTGTGTGTGCAGTCGATTGCTCCGATTACATTGGGAAAACCGGCGATCGCTGCAAGTTGCGCTTTAATGTTTGGCTGGTCAACTGCATGGTATGGAAACCTTATACACCTGCTAGACATGCAGATGAACCCGTCTCATACAGCTGCCATTGCACGACTCAAAGACACTTTGTAGAGTGCAATTTAACCCAACTGCCTCTAGGAGTCGCCAATGGAAATAAAACAGACGGTTGTTGCTAGAGCGGATACGTTTGCGGCCAGAAGTTAATGAGAATTATTTCTATTTTTTATTAAATTTCTCATTTGTTTTATTTTATTAACGTAAACCCCCACCCCAACCCTAAAACAGTCACAGAAATGTAAAAACAGAGTTATTGTACCAAGTATTAGTTATGTTATCTATTAAATAACCCAATAAAATTTATTTTTGAACGCCTACCCCCACCCCAACCCTAAACCCAACCCTCACAGTACTGTAAAAATATTAAATTATTGTTATAGTGTTATTAAAAAAATGCTGCTTCATTAATGTGCATATCGCACCTCCGGCCGGCCGCATATCCGATCTAGACTTTACCAAAACACACACACAAGAAATGCACGTACACCAGACATGAAGTTGGTGTGGAGCTGCGCACATTCCCACGTTCATTTCATTGTGAGTACATCCAAACGCGAGCGTGAAACCTGGCGTACGCATATATATATATGATATATGAGGCCCCAAAACACATGTTTTGAGCTTTTGACAGTCATATATGTGTCCCACGCTGCTAAAAACACTATCAGGACACATATATTAAGTTAAAAAGTGAAAATTGGTTGTTTTAGCGTTATTTCCAGCAATTTCGTTCTTCCAGTTTGAAAAGAAATGGTGAAGCTGCGTCAAGGCCATGAGATCCTTGTGTGTATTCCAGTGTGGAGACTGGATGTCTGTACTGGCGAGTACATCTTCATTAATATGCATGATTGTTTCGAAGACAGCTTTTACCCGTTACAGTGTTCAGAGAGACGGCACGTTGTGTTGCCAACCATAATTAACCCTCTCTCGGCACTCAGACCTAAATAAAGCTGGACTCCAGCTATTTTCCTGACTTTTTTCAAACTAGAGGTGACGGGGGTTTTGTGGCCTTTTCATTATTGTCAATAATAAAAAATAAATAACTAAGTCATACATATGACACAGCCCATATATACAGTACAGATGATATTAAATGTGTTTATACCGGATTTTCTAGCGTCATTGATATCCTGATGTCACCATGGAGACGATACAGCAGGGAATCTGTGACGGAGAGAGAATGAGCTGAACACACAAACAGAGAGAGTTAGTGATCCACACATGTACATACAGAGGAAGAGTTTAAGTGTGTGTTCCTAGTATTCATAATGTTGTGGGGACCAAATGTCTCAATTATAGCACTACAAGTAATTTTTGACCTTGCCTCAGCCAAAACTCATTACCTGAGGACAAGCAATACATTCAAAAGAACATTAGATAGAGACAAGATGAATTAAATATCACATTTAACAACTATAGTGAGGTGAGATTCAGTGGTAGATCCTTGATGAACTGTCTGACCTGTGCTGCTCTCACCTGTGGAGCTGCGATCAAAGCACCCGCTGACTGCCTGGAGCTCAGAGTTCCACATACAGTAGGCTGCAGCGCATGCCAGAGTGTTTGTGTGCGTGTTTGAGGTCACGTGATGTGTGTTTTCAGCGGTGTAGTGTGGACAGAGAGCCGTTCAGAAACACTAGGTGAAATGCCAGTTTGGATGAGGATCATTTTTGCTTTATAAACGTCTTTTTAAAACTAAAACATATTAGTGTAAACAGTACAGTCAGCCCACGGTTCAATACATACCTCGGGTTTTCGGTTTGGTTCTCATGGCTTGACACATTTTTATTTTTTATTCTATAGGCATTAGGAACAGTAAGAGGTTTAGGAGAAAAAAATATAAACGATTTATTGCAATGCTCATTTTGTTTTACTTAAAAGCCAAGAAAAGTGCAGTAGTTCCTGGTGTATTGTATAAAAATGAACAGTGAAATCTCACAGCTGCTGGTCGCCCATGTACAAACTGGGCAACACATAAAATCCTCCACTTTGAAAATAAACACACATGTGGAGTTAATAAAGATCAATTGGCCATTTCAGATCAACATATTTGTACTTCAGTAAACATTAATAAACCATCTTCATTATCTCGGTGCTGAAACAATGCCAGACTGTAGTCTGTAACGCGGATCGAGTGCTTTTATAAGATGACAAAAGCCCACATCTCCAATCACCCAAAACAGCTGCAAATCTTCAGCAGTAATCACCCGCACTGCCTTTCTTATTTTATGTGTCTCTCAGAACCAGTTGGGTTTGTTTGCTGGAAAGATTCAGTGAGGGATTGTTGCTGTTTGGAGGACTTTATTACCTTCTCTACTCTCCTGCCTTCAGACAGGGATATTGCTGGGTGATGCGCTGCAGATGTGCAGTCATGGTTATACGTGTAAATCAATGCTCGCACACAGTTACTTTTTGTTCACCGTTTTTTCTTTTATTGGCATTATACTTTTTGGCAAAACCGAAATGTCCTCACACCGCAGATTTGAAAGACGCCGGCGCTTTCTCGTACTGTTGCCTCAGCCTCACTTCACCGCCATGTTAAAGTGTGGAATGATGTTCAAGCGCCCCCTAACTTTAGAGCACAGTGATTGGATATTTACTCGTGGGGAGGAGTTTCCTCATCTCAGCTCATGGATTTAGAGGCACACACAGTCAATTCGGGGAGATTTAAAACGCACAAATTATTTAAACGCAAAACCGAGAAAACCGCAATTCACAAGCGCGTATTGAACCGTGGAGGTCGTACCGTACGGTTCAATATTATATTGAGAACCGCGGCATCCCTAGTAAACAGGGCCTACAGCTGTGGAGAGTGTGTGTGTCAGAGTAAATGTGTGTGTGTGTGTGTTCGTGCAAGAGTGTATGCGTCTCACCTTTGCGCTCTTCTTCTTTACTGCTACTAATCTGCTGCCTGTAGAATCAAACACACACACACTTACTTTTATTAAACTATAATGATAACCAGGATAACAGTAACTCATTTGATCATTATAATTACTTTTATAATGGTAATAAACACTATAAAAATTACTGGACAATAACAGCTGTAAAGAAGGATCTGAATGAGTGCCAGAAACTGATAATGTGCACTTAAAGAGCGTCATTCTCTCAAAAAAAGGTAAACTAATTGCTCACACTCAACCCTTTAAGCATTTCTCTCTTCTGTTGAACACTAAAGAAGACATACAGGAGAATGGTGGATTCAGTAAACAGTAGCCCCTTTCACACATACAGACCTTTTCGGAAAATTGCTATAGTAATATAATAGTAATAGTAATAGTAATATAATAGTTCATAATGAATTAATTATTTGTAGCCTACTGTTTTAACTTTGTTTTACCCATAACCAAACCATAAATGAATAAAGAGACGTTACACACATACTAGCCCCTTTTACACATGCAGACCTTTCCGAAAGGTTGTATGTGTGAACAGGTCCTTTTTGAAAATACCAGTAAATTCGTTCTGGCTATTTTCCGGAAAGAGAAGTTGTAACATTACCGGTAATTTGCCGGAATGCTGCGCTGTGTGAACGCAGAAGGAAGATTCCCGTAATAAGCGCGTGCACGTCTAGAACGTGCTGACGTGAGACGTCTGCTTTAGCCAATCACAACAGTCAGACGCATTTACGTCCGCGCGGTTTGTGAGGATAAAAGCCTTTGAATATTTTTCCAGACACATTTAGCTGCTAGAAGTTAGTCAGATCACGTTTATATGTTCTTCTAAATGCCAACTGTGTAAATAATCATCGATGAGATGCTTATGATAAGCCGTTGTTTGTTTACGTTCGTGTGCCTGTGAAACAGCCTGTGAGCGCCTGCACACGCACATATTATGAACATCTCGACATGCGAAAGTGATCCTGCGAAAGTTGTTCACAATATTGATCATCCACAGAGTTTGTAATGTAGTCAAATGTTTACAAATACAAGCGCAGCCGTTTAAAGCTCATTTGTGGTGAATGATGTCAGAATTTACCGGCATTTTGCGATAGATGTGTGAATGCTCTTTTCCGGAAAAATTCCGTAACGTCCTCGCCTGTGTGAACAGCGCTTTTTTGAATATACCGGTAAAGTCGTTCCGGAAATTTTCCGGATATTTACCGGTATCACTGTGTGAAAGGGGCTAATGAGAGCCATGGTAGAATAAAAAGATAATATGGAACAATCTTCTAAATAACTTCTTTTCTCTTCAACAGAATAAACAAAAACTCAAACAAATGGAAGCCCATTTTCACCAGGTGAGAAATAAAAAGCCTTGCCATTAAACTGATTAGCACAGGGGTGTCCAAACTCGGTCCTGGGGGGCCGGTATCCTGCTAATTTTAGTTCCAACCCCAATTGAACACACTCCGCGGCGCGCCCAGCCACGATTCGGGACACTTCATAATTCTGCCGCGCCACAGAGCGCCATCTAAATAGTTTCATTTTATTTACATGTGCAAACGCTGAGATCTGGATTCGCTTGTAGTCTCCTCTTAATAAAGACGCGGCTCTAGTTGCTGGTGATTGTCCTGTCTCTACAGATTTGGTAAGTGAGCGTCCAGTGCTCTTTGTTTATTCAGTTTGTTCGTATCGAACTAACTTAACTATTGCACCGAGTGTGAACATGTTAGCACCACAACCAAACTTTAACCTCGTGTAGGATTTTCACCGCATTTAGTGATCGGAATAACACACACGGCTTTCTGACACTACCTGCCGTGTGCATCTAAGTTTCCGGGAAATGCCGAGTTTTTTTTTCTCTCATTCGCTGTGCGGTATCAAACATTGCATGAAAAATACACGCTTATAGCAGTTCCTCAAATCCAATATCTCGTTTGTCGCGAGGAACATGAATGAATTCCCTGAATGAAAGAGCCAAACTGCAGTTAAAGTCCACCATTTAATAATTTGGCAAATAATTCGACTACAGATGTCCATGTAAACACAGTCACTTTCTCCCCTGTGTGTGTGTGTGTGTGTGTATTTTGACTCTGAAACTCAGCGCGCCCAAATAGACACTCCCACACCATCCCACTTTTCTTCCTCCGACACTCCCCCCTAAACAGAGCTGGACACGCCCACTTTTCTGACTTTTTCCAAAATAGAGGTGTGAAAACACCCTGCTGAAACAAGGGGGTTTCATGACCCTTTAAGCTCAAAACTAGCAATGTGAGCTAACAACATCAATATGGGTTAGATTTGATGTCATGTGTACTGTAATGCTGTGTTCACACCAGACGCGGAAGGCTCGTCAAGCGCGAGTGATTTACAATGCAAACGCACAAATAGATATCCTGCGGCATGATATGCGCGAATGATGTGAATTGCGCGGCGTTAACCGATCAGGAGCTTGCTCTTGTGGGGGAGTGATTGTGATGTAGGGCCTATCCTGGAGGAAATCCTCCAGCCGACACCGACAACAGTTCATCAAACTCATCTCAGCTCAGCTCAGCTCAGTCGAAGCACCGCTGAAAGCCTCCATCATCCAGATTCAGTTTCTGGAGGAGTTTCTGAGCTCACAGAGCTGGATTCACCTCTGAAAGGATCTATTAGACCCAGACACGGCCCTAAACGTATCAGCACTGTTTTTCAGCCTTCATAAAAGCACATAAACACTGTTATTTTCCACATAAAATCCATGTTAGCCATTTAGCAACGAAGCTAGAGTCCCCGAATCCACGTCTGTTCTGAAGAGAATTTAACGCACGAATGAAGCGAGTAAACTCAAATGTTCACTCGGCTATAAGGTGAACACAGCATAAGGCATGATTTTTTTCTTAACTGGCAGAAATGGTTTTCCATAGGGTGCGTTAACAATGGCATCATTTTAGATTGTGAACGGTCGCTTTGAGGCTTGATCGCTCTCACTCACTCAGTATTCCTCTTCTCCTGTTCTTTCCTCTTCTCCGTGTCCTTCTTCTCGTCCTCCGCTGGTTGCTTCAGCCTGTGGTTCCTTTCTTTCCGTGGCTCCTTAGTCTCTGTTGTTTGCTCAGAGCCACTCGGAGTCTTCCCTCTGGTGGACGTGACCAAACCCTGCAGAGACTTCAGCACACTCTGCCTCTTCTCTGCCAGGATCTTACACCTCTGCACACACACACACAAACACAAGCATTGATTTTAATGACATATTCAGCTTGTACCGCGGTGGTTGCCTGATTGTTGTTGTTATAAAATTCATGACATTTATAACTGCTTCATGACAACCATGTAACCCTGCTTGGTAACATCAACTTATCATGACAAACACACCGAGAGGTTATGAGGCATTTAAGTCAAGTTATCATGAAAACGTCATCTTTGCATCTAAAATACCATAACTGAGCTAATCACACTTAATATCAGTTGTTATAAGCATGCATTAAGTCTCGTTCAGTATCGTGAGAATATCCCATACCATGATAGAACATGTAATCACAACATGAACACGTGATGCTGTCAGAACCATCATCTCTCACCTCTTCATCTCTGGGTTTCTTCTCTTCTTGTGTTTCATCAGAGGATACAGGAGCGCAACTCTTCGTCTGTTTGGGTTTAGTCATCGTCTCTCTCCGTTCTTCTTCGTTAATCTCTTTCCTCTTCTCCGGCAACTTGTTTTTTTCTGCCTTGTTTTTCTCCACCGCATCCTTTTCTGCATCACTCTTGTCAGACTCGTTCCTTCTTGCCTCTTTCAGTTCAGACTCTTTCCTTCTTGCCTCTTTCAGTTCAGAGTCACTCCTTCTTGCCTCTTTTTCAGACTCGTTCTTTCTTGCGTCTTTCTTTTCAGACTCAATCCTCCTTTCCTCTTTCTTTTCAGACTCGCTCCTTCTTCCCTCATTCTTTTCAGACTCATTCCTTCTTGCCTCTTTCTTTTCAGACTCATTCCTTCTTGCCTCTTTCTTTTCAGACTCATTCCTTCTTGCCTCTTTCTTCTCGGACTCGCTCCTTGCCTCTTTCTTTTCGAACTCGCTTCTTCTTGCCTTTTCAGACTCGCTCCTTCTTGCCTCTTTCTTTTCAGACTCGCTCCTTCTTGCCTCTTTCTTTTCAAACTCGCTCCTTCTTGCCTCTTTCTTTTCAGACTCGCTCCTTCTTGCCTCTTTCTTTTCAAACTCGCTCCTTCTTGCCTCTTTCTTTTCGGACTCGCTTCTTCTTGCCTCTTTCTTTTCAGACTCGCTCCTTCTTAACTCTTTCTTTTCGGACTCGCTTCTTCTTGCCTCTTTCTTTTCAGACTCGCTCCTTCTTGCCTCTTTCTTTTCGGACTCGCTTCTTCTTGCCTCTTTCTTTTCAGACTCGCTCCTTCTTGCCTCTTTCTTTTTGGACTCGCTCCTTGGCTCTTTCTTTTCAGACTCGCTCCTTCTTACCTCTTTCTTTTCAGACTCCCTCCATCTTGGTTCTCTCTTTTCAGACTCGCTCCTTTTTGTCTCTCTCTTTTCAGACTCGCTCCTTCTTGTCTCTCTCTTTTCAGACTCGCTCCTGGTCTCTCTCTTTTCAGACTCGTTCCTTCTTGCCTCTTTCTTTTCAGACTCGCTCCTCCTGTTCTCTCTCTTTTCAGACTCGCTCCGTCTTGCCTCTTTCTTTTCGGATTCGCTCCTTCTTGCCCCTTTCTTTTCAGACTCGTTCCCTCTTGCCTCTTTATTTTCTGACTCACTCTTCTTTGCCTCTTTCCTTTCGGACTCACTCTTTCTCTCCGATTTCCTTTCTGCCTCTTTCTTTTCTGACTCAGTCTTTCTAGTCTCGACCCTTTCTGCCTCTTTCTTTTCAGACTCACTCTTTCTTGCTTCTTTCTTTTCGGACTCGTTCTTCCTTGCCTGTTTCATTTCAGACTCAATCTTTTTTGCCTCTTTCTTTTCGGACTCAATATTTCTTGCCTCTCTCTTTTCGGACTCTTTAATTTCAGACTCACTCTTTGTCTCTCTCTTCTCAGACTCGTTCCTTATTGCCCTTTTTTCAGACTCATTCTTTCTGGCCTCTTTCATTTCAGACTCGTTCTTTCTTGTCTCTCTCTTTTCAGACTCGTCCCTCCTTGCCTCTTTTTCAGACTCATTCTTTTTGGCCTCTTTTATTTCAGAGTCTGTCTTTCGTGCCTCTTTCATTTCAGACTCGCTCTTTCTTGTCTCTCTTTTTTCAGACTCGTTATTTTTGGCCTTTATTTCAAACTCATTCTGTCTTGTCTCTCTCTTTTCAGAGTCGTTATCTTTTGCCACTTTAATTTCAGACTCATTCTTTCTTGCCTCTTTCCTTTTTGCCTCTTTCATATCAGACTCGCTCTTTCTAGTCTCTCGCTTTCTGGCCTCTTCCTTTTCTGACTCGTTCTTTCTTGCCTCTTTCATTTCAGACTCGCTCTTTCCTGCCTCTCTCTTTTCAGACTCGTTATTTTTTGCCTCTATTTCAGACTCATTCTTTGTTGTCTCTCTCTTTTCAGAGTCGTTATCTTTTGCCACTTTAATTTCAGACTCGCTCTTTCTTGTCTCTTTCCTTTTTGCCTCTTTCATATCAGACTCGCTCTTTCTAGTCTCTCTCTTTCTGGCCTCTTCCTTTTCTGACTCGTTCTTTCTTGCCTCTTTCATTTCAGACTCGCTCTTTCCTGCCTCTCTCTTTTCAGACTCGTTATTTTTTGCCTCCATTTCAGAATTACTCTTTCTTGCCTCTATTTCGGACTTGTTCTTACTTGCCTCTTTCATTTCAGACTCGCTTTTTCTAGTCTCTCTCTTTTCAGATTCGCTCTTTCTGGCCTCTTTCATTTCAGACTCAGTCTTTCTTGCCTCTTTCTTTTTTGCCTCTTTAATTTCAGACTCGCTATTTCTAGTCTCTCTCTTTTCAGACTCACTCTTCCTGGCCTCTTTCATTTCAGACTCACTCTTCCTGGCCTCTTTCATTTCAGACTCGCTCTTTCTTGTCTCTCTCTTTTCAGACTCACTCTTTCTGGCCTCTTGCTTTTTGGACTCGTTCTTTCTTGCCTCTTTCATTTCAGACTCGCTCTTTCTTGTCTCTCTCTTTTCAGACTCACTCTTCCTGGCCTCTTGCTTTTCGCACTCGTTCTTTCTTGCCTCTTTCATTTCAGACTCGCTCTTTCTTGTCTCTCTCTTTTCAGACTCTTTATTTTTTGCCACTAAAACGTCAGACTCACTCTTTCTTGTCTCTACCCTTTCTGCCTCTTTCTTTTCAGAATCGTTCTTACATGGCTCTTTGCTTTCTGCCTCACTATTTCTTGCCTCTTTCCTTTCTGTCTCAATCTTTTTTGTGTCTTTCTTTTTAGACTTCTCCTTTTCTATATCACTCTTTTTAGACTCTTTCTTTTTTGCCCCTTTGTTTTCGGTCTCATTTTCTGCAACAATCTTTTCAGCCTGGTTCTTCTCCAACATCTTGTTCTTGTCAGCATTGCTCTTCTCTACCTCATTCTTTTTCTCAATCTTTTGCTCCACTTCATTTTTCTCCTTTGATTGAGCCTCATTCTCCTTCAGCTCTTTCTCATCATCCTTATTCTTCTTCTCAGGTTCTGTGAGGCGTCTTCTCTTCGAGCCTGCACATTGAGTAGATATAATCAGCTAAGAAGCTTTGTATGATAATGTTGCCCATATATGGTATACACAGCTATAAGTATAATTTAATTTTAAGCTTTAAAACAATCACAAAAAAATGTCAGGATTGTATAATAAACAACTGTAATTAAATGCAAATGTAAGCTTCAGTTCACCTGTCGGAGTGGAAGAGGCAGAGATGTCTGTCGCTGGAATAGAAATAGGAGAGTCTCCCTTTACTTCAGAATCGGTTTGCTTGCGTTTGCGTTTGAGAGCTAGCGGCTTCGCAGTGACATCATCAGTGGCCTCGATGGGATCTGCAGTCGAGCGTGTGATTCTTGAGGGCTGAAATATCACAACACAACAATAACAACATCAACACATCATAATCTGGCATAAAGCCGGAGTCTGTACCATGATGCTGGATAAACAAACTCAGAATTACATTAGCCTAAATATCTCAAAAATATCCCTGACCACTTGGCATGTTCTAGCACAAATTAAGTCCTGCTTGACCCTAACCAGTACATAACCAAAACATAGCTTATATATAGCTTCAAAATCATCTGACCATAACATGAACATAAAAAAGAACATAGCCTAAATGTAGCTTCAAAATAATCTGACCATAATCGTAACACAAGTCTAAATATAGCTTTAAAATAATCGGACATTAATCTGAGCATACCCTGAACATAGCCTTAACATAGCTTTAAAATAATCTGACCTTAACCTTAACATAACCAAAACATAGCTTTAAATTATTTGACCATAGCATGAACATAACCAAAACATAGCTTAAATAGAGCTTCAAAATAATCTGACCATAACCTAAACATAACCAAAGCAAAGTCCAAATATAGCCTCAAAATTATCTGACCATAACCTGAACATAACTAAAAACATAGCTTCAAAATCATCTTGCCATAACATGAACATAACCAAAACATAGCTTAAATAGAGCTTTAAAATAATCTGACCATAACCTTAACATAACCAAAACATAGCTTGCATAAAGCTTTAAATAGTCTGACCATAATATGAATATAACCAAAACATAGCCTTATAAATATAGCTTCAAAATAATCTGGCCATAATATAAACATAACCAGAGCATTGCCTAAATATAGCTTCAAAATAATCTGACCACAACCTGAACATAACTAAAACATAGCTTCAAAATCGTCTGGCCATAACATGAACATAGCCAGAACATAGCTCCAAAACAATCTGACCATAGCGAAATATAGCTTCAAAATGATCTGACCATAACATGAACATAACCAGAACATAGCTCCAAAATAATCTGGCCATAACATGAGCATTGCCAGAACACAGACTAAATATAGCTACAAAATAATCTGACCATAACATGAACATAGCCTAAATATAGCTTCAAAATAATCTGAGCATAACATGAACATAACCAGAACATAGCCTAAATGTATCTTCAAAATAATCTGAGCAAAACATGAACATAGCCTAAATCTAACTTCAAAATAATCTGAGCATAACACGAACATAACCAGAACATAGCCTAAATGTATCTTCAAAATAATCTGAGCATAACATGAACATAGCCTAAATCTAACTTCAAAATAATCTGAGCATAACATGAACATAACCAGAACATAGCCTAAATGTATCTTTAAATTAATATGACCATAATCTGAACATAACCAGAACATAGCCTAAATGTATCTTTAAATTAATATGACCATAATCTGAACATAACCAGAAAATAGCCTCGATATAACTTCAAAATAATCTGACCATAACACGAACATAGCCACAACATAGCCTAAATGTATCTTCAAAATAATCTGAGCATAACATGAGCATAGCCTAAATCTTACTTCAAAATAATCTGAGCATAACATGAACATAACCAGAAAATAGCCTAAATGTATCTTCAAAATAATCTGAGCATAACATGAACATAACCAGAACATAGCCTAAATGTATCTTTAAATTAATAGGACCATAATCTGAACATAACCAGAACATAGCCTAAATGTATCTTTAAATTAATATGACCATAATCTGAACATAATCAGAAAATAGCCTCAATATAACTTCAAAATAATCTGACCATAACACGAACATAGCCAGAACATAGCCTAAAAAGCAAGCTACAAAATCATTGATCATAGCATGAACATAATAATAACATAGCCTAAATGTAGCTTCAAAATAATCTGACCATAACCGAAACATAGCCAGAACACAGCCTAAATATAGTTTTAAAAAATCTGACCATAACATGAATATAATCATCACATATCCTGAATACAGCTTCAAAATAATCTGACCATGATCTGAACGCAGGTTAGCCATGTAGCGAGAGTAAAAAAAAAAAAAATAATGCAGAGCTTCATTCAAGTTACCAAAAACTCAGGATTGGTGCAAACCATACCAACGCTACCCAGCTACATGGTACAGGCATCAGGTAAAGTTTTATTAATCTCAACACACAACAGAGAATGACAGCAAACCTTTCTGTGATTAACAGCATCAATCCTTTTCTTGGCCTTGGAGATGATCTTCCTATTCAGCACGTGTTTCCTGTGAGCAGATAGAGTCTTAGCTGCATCCATCCGTCTAGCTAATATGACGCTGGATGGCAGACGTCTCCACCCGGTTGTGATCGTCTTCACCGATGTCATTTTTCTGGCAGGCACAACTTTGTCTGTCCGTCTTTTATCTGTGCTGGTCTTCGCTGATGAATCTCTGGAGCGTGTCGGCCGTGTTTCGGTGTTCTTGTCATCTTTCAGTGTGACAGATTCAGACTTTGTTTCTCTCTTATGTGGCGTCGCTGCATTTGAATCGCTCTTCGACACTGGATCTTTAGCTGATTTTGGGGGTTTCTTCACTTCAGTCTGATTTTCTGCTTTCTTCTTCTTCTTGCTTTTCCACTTTAGTCGACTCTCTGACAGCCGTTTCACTAGCGCTGCTTTCTGTCAGAAAACACACACAATAATCTAAAAAACACAATCATCTTATATCCTGATTAGGGCAGCATAATATATTATTTGAGCATCGATATCACAGTATGTATTTCAGCAATAGTCAGCAGTGCTCGACAATAAGGACTGCCCGATGACTCGGAGCCAGTGTGCAAGACGCTCAGGATAGCAGACAGCATCAGTTTGGTTGTGGTCCTGTTTACACTAGTGCGTTTTCGTTTTAAAACGCATAAGTTTTGCTACGGTTACGCCATCCTTCCACACTACGGCGGAGATCTCGAGCGCCGAAAACGGAGCGTTTTGAAAACGCTGGAGAAGCAGTGTTCGTTCTGAAGCGCTGCTGCTCTGTCTCAGTGTGGATGGGGGAAAACGGAGACATCTGAAAACGGAGGCGGAGCTGCTGAGATTCACTTCCTGATTGGGGCGTTTGTGTCATTGTGTATCCTTCCCTTATTCGTCAAGCCCCTATCACATGACTTTAACACATGGCTTTAATGCTACCGGAAGACAGCAGAGCAGCCTTCACTGTAAACAACAACATGGGCACAGAAATGGGAGCGCTGTTTGCACTATTGTCTGTTTTAGGCGGCATTGCGCAGTTTTTCATTTGTTACGTTTAGTAACTCGACCTCTTCGTCTGTCCACAAAAATACCTCTCGTGCTTTCTTTGCCATCGCGTTCATTGTTCAACCGGCGTTTGTTGACTAACAATAACCAAATGCCGAGCGAGATGCATGCTTTCAGTTTATACTAGAACGCGCATGCCCAGGGTGCGCGAATAGTCACGTGATATACGTTTTTGGTGGCGTAGTGTGGACGGAGATATGTTTAGAGACGCTAGGTGAAACGCTAGTGTGGAAGCGAATAGTTTTTTTTATCTAAAACGCAGTTTTAAAACTAAAACGCACTAGTGTAAACGGGGCCTGTGACTGTCTTGTGGTGCTTTCACACCTAGATGTTTGTTTCAGAACAGTCTCGTTTGCCCAGTTAGCGTGGTTTGTCTGGCGTATGTGAACCCCGCAATCGTGCTCGGATTCGCTCCAAATCAATTGGTCAGAGATCGCCTGAATAAGGGGGTTGAACTCTGGAGCGGATCGATTGTAGATCCAACGAACTAACGACCCAGACTATATAGCAGTGTATTATGGTTGTGTAATAGCCAGAAATTCGGCTATATGAAGAGAGAACGATGAGTAGGGCCGGGAGAAATGTCATTCCTATAGGTAAATATGGGTTTCATGTCAAATATGGAAGTGAAAGCATGCTGAAATATTACAGAGAGCGGTTTATGCATTCGGTAACTTGACGGAAGTTACCATCTGATAATTTTTCCATATTTTAATCTTATAGTATTTTGTATTAGGCCTGTTGTTTTGTTCACTTCTGCACTGACACCTCTAAAGAAAGATCAACATTGATCTGCTTCATGATCTGACTGCAGTCCCGCCTCATCTGTTATTTCTCTTTATCCGCTTGTTTGACGTCACGCAAAGCGGCTTCCGGGTCCAAGCGCTCTATTCAACTGAATGGGGAGACTCATGAAATGGTAATAAAAAACGTTTACAAAGCGATTTAATGCTTTCGAAAATCACGATCGCAATATATATGTCCATGCCTAATATCCGATGGCCAGAAAGTCATTCATTTTTTATAAATTGTTAAATTTTTGGTATTTGTTATGCAGCAAGCCCAGAGATTGTTGTGTACACTATGATTTTATATAAAATTAACTTTAATGTGTGATAGGAATAAAACGTGATCATGAACAAATAATTTCTCCACTCAAATGATTGGTGGCTTGGACCCGGAAACAGTATTACATACGTCATCACTTAACAAGCGGATAATACTATCTTCTCTCTATTAAGCCTAAAATGCAGAATTCTAGCCAACGTTTTTTTTTAACAGATGGCTTAATTCAATAGATAGATTTTTACAAAACTTGAAAACTAAAATGAGGCTGTATATGAGAAAGTCTGACCTCTGATTTGTATTTGGTGATGATATCTGTGGGTGTCTAAATTAAAGTGCACATTTTTGCTTGTATTTATACATATGGCTGATTCCAGCTTTATGGATGTGACATTTGCAGTAAAAATTCAAAACATAAATTCGCAGAGAAAGTATACATTAACATTATATTGAAGCATCTGTTTATATTTTCCAAAACAACTAACCACAGAGTTATGGGATCAAAAAAATTCAATCTGTGAACATTTTTATACTTTAAATGAGGAAAATAAACAAGCGTTATGGATGTGACAAAAAAAGTCTGCGAGTTTACAGTATACAACATATTTCGCAAAAATTCTGTGAATTAAACGGCACAACCCAAAATAAATAATGCTCAACAAAAGGATAAGAGTTGGCTCTTTATAGAACAAAACTGATTGATTTTATTTTATTTTGACATTTTTGCATTTTTTAAGGAAAAGCTTTGTTATGGATGTGACACTTTTTCGTTATGGATGTGACGGATGTGAAATTGACATTTGTTTGACTTTGGTAAATCAAATATAATAGTTTGAAAACATTGACAGAGACATTTTTAAGTATTTTTAAAGTACTGTAAAACACTTGCCTGCGCAAAAAATGTAGGAACGGTTTCGCTATTTTGGTGAAAACATTTTTCTTTTCATGGCAAGGTTGACATTTTCATGGAATTGCTCATATATAAATACACACACAGTTGAAGTCAGATTTATTAGCGCCCCTGAATTTTTCACCCCCATGTTTGTTTTTTTCTCTGATTTCTGTTTAACATTTTTGTTTCAACATATTTCTAATAGTTTTAATAACTCATCTCTAATAACTGATTAATTTTATCTTTGCCGTGATGACAGTAATGGCCCGTTTCCCCTAAGTGGCATGGTTCGGTATGCTTTTATGGTCGTTTCCACTATCAAAAGGCGTACCGAACCGTACCGTACCACTTTTTCGGCACCCTTTCGAAAGGGTACCAAACTTGAGAAAGGGTACCAAAAGGCGAAGCTAGACATGCAGCGGAACACTATTGGTTTACAGAGATTCGTCATTCGCTTGCGCAGCAAGCCAGAATGAAAACAAAAGAGCCGCCATGTTTAAAAACACAGCCGAGAGATTACAGCGGAATTATATGTACATATAATAAGGCACTATGGTCGACTCGGGCTCAAACAAACCTTGTCGTCGTCTTGATGAACAGCCACAAAGCCATGGAGTAGAGCAGAATCTACCCTGTGCCTCGTAGTTTTTTACGAGCCAGTCTGAAGCACGAGCGTTTTTGCTTTTTTCCTTGCGCTCGCCGCTCGTCTATATCTGAAATAGCAAACTTCTTGAGCTGATGATAAAAACGTGCGCTTGATTATTGACATGCTTTTGAAACCCGATCCTGTAAGAAGCTGACAAACGCGAGAATGACACATACAGAAAGAAAAGGAAAAACGCGAGTGAGGCGCGGAAAAAAGGAGAAGCCGGGAAAATAGAAGCACTTTTTTCCAGCAAACGTGAACACACTGTCTTGTTGAACAATTATCTTCACCTTTTGGACTATAATGAACTTAGAAAGATAGAATTGCTCTCTAAAAGAGGCTACATGTGCTGCTGAAGATTACAGACACAGATGAGAGGTCTGCTCTGACTGTGGGCTATATTTCCTATTGTTTTTTTAACCTAAATAACCACTAAATGTCTGCTGTGTGTAGTTCTTCTGTAATTGGTAACATATGGGAGACTGTAAGGGTCTGTATGTGTTCATATATGTTCATTCATTTATTTATTTACTTAATATAATTACAGTTGTTACAGTAGGCTGTTTCGCTGTCATTGATCTGCAGTTGTAATCAAATCTTGTTCATAGAAAAGTTACTAATTTATACATTTACACAGAAGTATGTGTATAAAGCGTCTGTTTTGTGAGAAGTGCTTCTCATATGATATGCAAGTAGACATTTTCTCGAGCGAGAAAGATGCGACCGAAACTTGATATAGAATTATATATATATATATATATATATATATATATATAAAATAATTTGGATAGAATACGTATAATTATATATATAATATATATTATAATATAAATATAACTTATATAGAATGTATTTGTGTATATATAATTTGTATATATTAATACATAATTCATACAATATATGTAAACAAATATTTGATATAATATAATCATGCATACATTTATATACACAGTATGCACAAATATATTTTGTAAATATGACATTTTATTTTGGGCGCGATTAATCATTTGACACCACTACTAAACTTACACACTGACCTTTTGACCTCTGAGTCCCACACCCGGGTCATTCTCAATCTCCCACATGCCCTCCTCGAAGCCGCCCCGTTTGTTGGCCTGGGCATATTTCTGCTTGTTCGGCCAGTAGTGGACGATGTCCTTGGGGAATAGAAATGTTCTGGAAGAAAAACAACATGATAGTTGTTATTAAAACTGCTAATTTCAAGATTCAAAGTACATGTTGAATATTAAGGTGCATATTTAAGAGTACAGCAATCATAAGGAACCACCTGAATAATAGTAAACAACCCAATATGTAATATTAGCAAATGCCTTAAACATGACTTCATCACATTGTGTATGATTTAAATAAATATGTAGTACAGTTTTGGAGTTAAAATTTACACTTCAATAACAACATTAAATGCATTTAAAATACTGAATATATTTAATCAGTTTATGTTTTATTAAGAAATAAAACAAGAACATTACTGTATAAAGGGCTGGATAATATTGCAAACAATTTTACCTCATAAATTGTTGAAGCATATTAAGTGATAATGATGTATATACTTTGTTAAGAGTATTTTTCTTTGTTAAACACAAATCAAGATATTTTGAAGAATGCTGAAAACCTGTAACCATTTACCTAAACATCAGGTAAAACAAATAAAGTTACAGGTTTCCGGCTTCCTTCCAAATATCTTAGTGTTTAACAGAAGAGAAAAACTCTTACTGGTTTGGAACAAGTCAAAAGTGAAGAAATTATTACAGAATTTTCATTTTTGGGTAAACGATCGCTTTAATGCAGTGTTTCTCAACCACGTTCCTGGAGGACCACCAGTTCTGCACATTTTCTCATTTGCTGCGTCCCAATCCGCATACTACGTGTCCTAAATAGTATTTTAAAATAGAATTAGTATGTCCCAAACAATAGTATGTTGAAAAGAGTATGCCAGAGGTTCTCGGATGGTACAAAACGTTAGTGTAGAAGCGTCCATACTCTAACCGCCGATATTGCCCACAATACATTGCATATTGGATGTAAATAAGATTAGAACTACATACGCGCGTGAAAGGTGTATATAAACTACAAACATGATGGACGCGCGAGACAAACTGTCAAGTAGAGGCTTCAGTAAAGATGTTTGAATGACTATCAGTCAATATCTAGCCCACTGGAGAATATTTAAATGGCATTATCTGTGTTATATTTCATCTGCAACAACAATACTGAACTTATATAAAGACACATTTGTACGTCTGAATGCAGAATTATCCAAAGACCTGAGGAGATTTCTCTGCATGAAAGACTCGTGGATGGGAGATTAACCTGCTGCTGTTCTCCAATAAGGTAGGAAATTAAATACGACAGAAATGTGGATTGTGTATGGATGATTGACAGGGGGCATAACTAAGCAACACAACGATCTGTTAAAGAGGAAGTAGTACGTCCCAAAGCTTGCATACTCTTCTGTTGCACACTCAAAAGTACTATTCTATCATACAAATGTTCATACTTTTTGGGCGTAGTACAAGTATGTGAATTGGGACGCAGGAATTGTCTCCTCAACCAAACACAAGCAGAGACTGAAACCTGTAATGGTCGTGACAGACAACGGAAACATCCAAAACATGCAGTGTTGGTGGTTCTCCAGAAACGTGGTTGAGAAACACTGCTTTAACCCAATGTTTTGCAATGCATGTTTGATTTGAGTTTACTCACGTTGAGTGTGTCCCATAAAAAAAGATGGGGATCTTATTTTTGGGGGCTTTTCCTTCTGCAATCTGAGAGACAAAACAATAACAGCAAGAAAAACAGTTAGATATGATGGATGTAACATCTGATATGTGACTATACACTGCAGGATATGTCATTCAACACAATGAAACACTACAGAAACTCACCCTGGCAGGCCAAAAAGGATAACCTTTCATCTTCGCAAACACAACATCACCTGGAGTAAAATCATCTGTGGTCTGATCAGATTTCATCTTCATAAAAACAAATGAAATACAGTGTTTATTAATACAAACAAACACTCAGCATCGCCCACTAATACACAACAACAATAACAACATGCTAACACTTCAGCAGCAGACACACACAAAGCTCAAAAATTCCCCGTATAGTCAAGAATTTGCAAATAGTATGATATTAATCTCATTTGATTTAATTGCCGTCGACAGTAACGTAACGTAAATAAATACAATGATAACTTAGCCTTGTTTGGCTAGCTTAGGCTAACTCATGTCCACTGTGTGTACAGTGACTCACCTTTACTCCTTTCTGCATATCAGTTTAGAGCAAAAATACCATTTTAATAAACACTGCAGTTTAAAAATCAGAAAACACAAGAATTAAAATTATTTTCACGCTCTGAATGAACGGACATGTAGACGTGCACGAGTGAGTGTCTCCCCTTAGCGCCGGTGAAATAGTTCAGTCCGTCTCCCGCTCAGTTTGACATAGGAGTGTACCACAGCATAGAGAGAGGGGGGTTGGGTTTGTATTTATTGATGATAAAATAAATAACAAGAGTTTTCTTCATCATTTCAACGCTCACTTACCACACATTATGTGTTATATTTAACTACACATGATTTACAATGATTTTCACAGAGTGAAAAATAAAATTACGTCAATGTTTGTGAACGTCGGTCGGTAAATGGTTAAATATTCCTCTGAGGGGGGAAGCGGCAAAATAAGTGTTTGAAATGTTTTGTCGTTTAGTTAATTTATTAATCAAACATGCTGGAGAAAATGTATTTAAAAAATAATAATCCGCGATAACTTTCTTGATTAGTGTTTCGCGGTATTTTCGCTTGCCGTTGTTGTCATGGTGAGGAGGAAATATGGCGTCAGATTCTAACAGACAGACGCCGAAACTCTTCACAACTCCACGGATTTATGCATACTAATGCTGTTTAACGACAAAATTGTATAATAAACACAGATATTATAGCATGATATGTCTGTTAAGGGTGAGTTTGTGTTTTGTTTTATAAGTCATTGTTTCGAACTGACCGTTCGTCACTGCTAGAAACTAGTTTCATTCAGATCTCTGAGATTTTACTATACGCTAGTAACGTTAGCTTTTAGGTGTTATTTCTTTATTTTATTTGAGAAATTACTCTGTTTTTTCATATATATATATAGACATATAGTTATATTTAAATGCAACTTTAAACTGTTTATGGTTGTCATTTTAATATATGGTATCATTTGCTGTTTTAATCATGTATATCCATCGTTCTGTCTTAATTTATAGTTGGCAAAACCATCAGAAACACTAATGTATACCGTTATAAGTTAGACGTTTGTCGTGTTTTTGGGTAAGACACCGCTTATAAATAGCGTGAAAATAAGCAATACTAATATCATACTAGTACTACTAGCAACTAATATCCCACCAACTTTAATGAAAATATTAACATTTGTTTGTTTGTTTGTTTGTTTGTTTGTTTATTACACGGGCTTGTTCTTGACTTTTTATTAGACTGGTGGAAAAATTCAAACCTTTTCCTAAACATTCCTAAAACTAAGCAGATGGTTATTGATTTTAGAGAGAGAACACAAAGCAAAACTCATCCCACATTTATTAATTGGAAGCTAATTCGGTTAGTTACAACTATAAATATTTGGTTTAAAATAAGAGTTTTAACACTGTAAATCCAAATACAGTTTTTGAGTTTTTAGTAATAAATAAATTGTAAAACCATTAGTATAATCTGTCTCTAGCTCAGTTGAAGTCATAATTATTCGCCCTCCTTTAAATTTTCTTTTTCCAAACATTTCCCAAATGATGTTGAACAGATTCAGGAAATTTTCACAGTATTTCCTCTAATATTTTTTCTTCTGGAGAAAGTCTTATTTGTTTTATTTTGTCTTAAATAAAAGCAGTTTTTAATTGTTTTAAATTCATTGTAAGGTCAATATTATTCGCCCCTTCAGCAATATTAGTGTTTGATTGTCTCCAGAACAAACCACTGTTATACACTGATTTGCCTAATTACCCTAACTTTACCCTAATTACCCTAGTGAAGCCTTTACATGTCACTTTAAGCTGAACACTGGTATCCTGAAGAATATCTAGACTAATATTATTTACTGTCATCATGGCAAAGAGAAAATAAATCAGTTATTAGAGATGAGTTATTAACACTATTATGATTATTTGGGGAAAAAAATATACAGGAGGTCTAAAATAATTCAGGAGAGGAAATAGTTCTGACTTCAACTGTACATTTTTCGTCATGAAAATGGCCATGGAAGCTGACATAGCAAATAACTGTTCACATACTCTGTTTCTCTGCAGATCTATGAGCTGTGACCTCACACTGACCTCATGCCCACTCAGCCTCCCGCCGCCGTCCGTCCACGTCATGGCGCTCGAGCCAAACGTAAAGACCCGGTTTCCAGCATTCGAGCAGCTCGTCCGCAAACCGTGACCCCGTCTGCACAAAACACAGAAGAGGACATCAGCAGGTTCGTCTTAGTGTTTCTGACACGTTTCTCTCACATGCATGCACTAGAGCTGGCCAATATTACAAAAATCTCTAAACATCATTTACAGCTGAAAGCAGAAGTTTACATACACTGTATAAAAGGCACACAACCATTTCAATAAAGTCAGATGTTAACGTGACTGAACCTTTTCTCCTTTAGGTCAGTTAGGATGATCACGTGTGTTTCTGTTCTGCTTAACAGCAGAATAATGAGAGAGATATTGTTTGAGAAATTGTTATAACTCTTGTTGAAAGTCAAGTTTACACACAATAAGATTATTCTGCCTCTGGAAAAGCTCAGATGATGATGTCACGGTTTTGGATGTTTCTGATTGGCTAACTAACAACATTTGAGTTATTGTGAGGCACAACTGTAGAATAGTATTTAAGGAAAAGCTCAAACACACTGCTTCCTTCTGTGACAACATGGAGAATCAACAAGCCAGAATCAACAACAAAGCCAGATTACAATTAGCTAAACTATACTGGGGAAAGACTCATGTTTGGAGACATGTCCTGTGCTCTGATGGAGCTAAGATTGAACTGTTTGGCCATAATGAGCAGTGTTACATTTGGAGGACAAAGAGGAAAGCGCACAAGCCTAGCAACACCATCCCAACTGTGCAGTATGGGGGCGGCAGCATCATGTTGTGGGGCTGTTTTGCTGCAGGAGGGACTGGTCCACTTCACAGCATAGATGGCATCATGAAGAAAGAACATTATGGAGAAATACTGAAGCAACATCTCAACACATCAGCCAGGACATTACAACTTGACCACAAATGGCTCTTCCAAACAGACCATGACCCTAAGCACACTGCCAAATTGATTTAAATGTGCTTTTAGGACAACAGAGTGAATGTTTTGGAGTGGCCATCACAAAGCCCTGATCTCAATCCTATATAGAATGTGTGGGCAGAGTTGAAAAAGCTTGTGTGAGCGAGACAGCCTACAAATCTGACTCAGTTACAGCAATTCTGTCAGGAGGAATGGGCCAAAACTCCTGCAAACTATTGTGAGAAGCTTGTGGAAGGAGACCCAAAACATCTGACCAAAGTTACACAGTTTAAAAGCAAAGCTAAAAAATACCAAGAAAATGCGTGTAAACTTCTGACTGTCTAGAAATTAATAAAAAATTATAAAAAAAATTATAATTCTCTCATTATTCTGGCATTTAGCAAATGTAAATCATTTAAGTTATCCTAACGGACCTAAAATAATAAACGTTTAGTCTGATTTACCATCAGACATTTAAAAAACAAATGGTTTTGTGCCTTTATTAGAGTGTATGTCAACCTCTGGGTTCAACTGTTGGTCATTTCCGCTGAAGACAACATTATTAGCCCTCCTGTAAAATTTTTAATTCTTTTAAAATATTTCCCAGGTGTTGTTTAATGGAAAGAGGATTTTTTTCTTAGCACATTTCTAATCATAATAGTGTTAATAACTCATCTCTAATAACTGATTTATTTTCTCTTTATCATGATGACAGTAATTAATGTTAGACTAGATATTCTTCAGGACACTAGCATTCAGCTTAAAGTGACATGTAAAGGCTTCACTAGGGTAATTAGGGTAACGTTAGGGTAATTAGGCAAGTCAGTGTATAACAGTGGTTTGTTCTGGAGACAATCCAACACTAATATTGCTGAAGGGGCGAATAATATTGACCTTAAAATGGCTTTAAAACAATTAAAAACTGCTTTTATTCTAGCCAAAATAAAATAAAACAAATAATACTTTCTCCAGAAGAACAAATATTAGAGAAAATACTATGTAATGTAAAGTTTCTGAATCTGTTCAACATCATTTGGGAAATATTTGAAGAAGGAGGGTGAATAATTCATTTTAAACTGTATGTATCAGGCTGAGAGGTGTGATGGAGCATCTGCAGACAGGCAGACGGGTCAGTGAGAGGGAGACGGGTGATGAGTTCAATCTTACTGCTGAGCTGAGGTGGAGAATTAACCAGCTGGAGAAGGAGAAACTGGACTGCACCTCCAAACACAATGAACAGGTGTGTCAGACTCACACACACACACACACACACACACACACACACACATAAACAACAGGTGTGTCAGACTCGCACACACAAACATAGACTGGCAGATTTTATTCAAGCTGTACCTTGGTCATGTTATGGGCTGTTTACATATTAAAACACAAGGAAAGCTCAGGGCACGTCACTGTTATTACGGAAATGTGTATACTTTGTCTTGGACCCTAGGGCTACATTTGCATACACTGAACAAAACAGACAACACAAATCAACACAATCAACACATATATCATAAATTATATATTTAACAGTCTAACTGATGTAGGTAAAAACGATTTCTTAAGACAATTGTACGTATGTGTACACAGGCAGCCGATATCGTTTTCCAGAGGGCAGTGACTCGCACTCATAAAATAAACTATGCAAGGCTCAGCTAATATTTTAATAGCTACGTCAAGAACTGATTGCTCATAGAAAGATTCTAAGTATTGATATTCCCTTTTTCCTGTGTGTTAAAACAATGAACTTGTGCAAACTTGTGTGCAAAAAAATGAGATGCGAACAGCCCCTAATACCTGCTAAATCAATTAATTGATATATTATTATTTTTTTATTATTAGTAGTATTACGTAATAAAAAATAGCAAATAAGTTAAAAGTATACCTCAATTTTAACAGTCTACCTAATTCAGTATATTTTATATTGAATTAAATCAAATTAAAATGATTTACAATTAGTTACAATTAATTATATTTTAGTATTAATAGAAATGCATTATATATATATATATATATATATATATATATATATATATATATATATATATATATTAGTGCTGTCAATCGATTAAAAAAAGTGACTAATTAATCACACCTTTTTTTTGCAATTAATCGTGATTAATCAACGATTAAAATATGAACCAAAGTACAGACATTGCAAATATGGAAAATTATAATTATAATAAAGTATTGAATCCAAACAAATGCACTCATTGAAAAGTTGTGAGTTGAGAACATTAATTATAAAGTAGAAACAATTTTGCTCAGTCCTCCTTTACATTCAGTCAGTTGCTAAGACAGTCCTGTCTGTTGACATTATCGGGGGACAATGTGGACCTTTTCTTTTAAATGATGTGAGCTGAGAGTGAGAATAGGCAGAATCACAATCAGGATTACTGAATCAACATATGCATTTCGGTGCCTAATATTGTTGCCACTGGTGCTGCGACAAGGACCTAAGAAGCATCAAGCGGTACATTAAAGACACACAAGTACACGTTGTCATACCAAAGCGCACACACACACACACAACGCGCGCAGGACATCGCAGTAAGAGCGACTCCCTTCAGATTCAACACGCATGATCGCGTTCATTAAATTTGCTTAAACTAAGCGTTCTAAAGTATCACTGTATTTCACAAGGATTCTGACACAACAACGCAAAGCATATGCTTTACAAAACTTGTGTTAAAGCAGGAAATACGTCAAACTTAATGAAACATTGGAGGGCTCATGCTGAAAGGCAGGGTAATGCACTGTTTTTGACAGCTCGCGACTTCATCTGCCACTTTCTGAGTTTATTTACATGGACACCAATACTCCGATTTTAATATGATTAAGATAATACACTTATTAAGAGTCGACCATGTAAGCAGCAAGTTTTTTAATTACCTTAAAGGACCACTAAGTCAGGAAATGCGGAGGTTTTTCTTTCCGTTCGGCATGCGGTATCAAATTCCATTAAAACAAAAGTTGAAATTTAAAAATGAAACACCCGAAATTGCATGAAATTCTGGAGGAAACGCTGATAGCCTGGTGATGCAACATGAATTATTTAATACTGAAACTTGCCTTCAAAAAGCGCTTCCTTGGTCTTATCCATATTTCTTTGCATGTTTAACACAAGTCGACCACAATAGAAAAAAAACTGCAATTTCGTTAACTGCATACATTTTTTTAATGCGTTAATTATTTCAAATTAATCGCATGCGTTAACGCACTAATTTTGACAGCACTAATATATATGAATAAAAATTGGAAAAACTAGATTGGTCGTAGTGTGTTTGAAATGGATTGCGTATTTCAGATGATACATGATTCCTTACTATGCAGTGTGTGTGCGTGTGTGTGTACAGGTGTCTCAGTGTGAGGCTCAGGTCGCTCGGTTGCGTGCTCAGGTGGAGCGCGGCGAGGCGCATCGGCAGACGCTGGAGTACGATGTTGCAGTGGCGAGAAGAGATGCGGCGGCAGAAAGGAGAAACGCAGAGGAGAAGATCAACCAGCTGACAAAACACAATCACAGGCTGGACGGTACATGTGTGTTTTTGCGTGTGTGTGTGTTTGTTAGGCCTATAGTCCTCACATTTCTGATGTTTATTAAAGCAGGGGTGCCCAAATTCGGTCCTGTAGGTCCGGTGTCATGCAGAGTTTAGTTCCAGCCCCAATCAGACACACCTGAGCAAGCTAATCAAGCTCTTACTAGGCTTACTAAAAACATCCGTGCAGGCTCTCCGGGACAGAGTTTGGGCACCCTTGACTTGAAGGGGCCATTTACCCAAAGATTTAAATTCTGTCATTTACTCATCCTTCACCTCATCTGCTTGATTTAATTAATTTGTTTATATTTAATTAGTATTAATTGTCACAATATTAGTAATAATACAAATTCCTATAGTGTGTGTGTGTGGATGTGTGTGTGAGTGTGAGTGTGAGTGTGAGTGTGAGTGTGAGTGTGAGTGTGTGTGTGTGTGTGTGTGTGTGTGTGTGTGTGTGTGTGTGTGTGTGTGTGTGTGTATATATATACACATTTTTTGTTTTGTTTTTTCAGTTTGAGTAAAACACATTGATTGTAATGAAATGTTTTAGCATAAGACATTTTATTACATATAATGCATTTTACTCGTTACTTAAATATATAAAAATCACACCCACACAAATAAATAACTTGTCAGCTTACAACATGTTCATTTATAAATACATTTACAAATACAATTTGTAGTTATAGTTAAGTAGGAAATCTCATTAATTATAATTCTTTACCTGTCTGTTCTGGCATTTATTTATTCATTTATTCTCTTCCTTTAAAAAAAACATTTAAATGTTGTGTTTTATGTTGTGCTGTCAATCGATTAAAAAAAATGAACTAATTATTCACACTTTTTTTTTAAAATTGATCGCGATTAATCACATTTAAAAGACTGAAACTTGTAATTTTGGCTATTTAAATGTAAAATTAATGTAAACGCAAGACAAATACTATTTAAATTCAAATATAATGCTTTATTATAATTTTTGTTTTACTTGTAACACAGATTTCTTCATGTAAACAACAAACCCACAATAAACCATCAGGATCCTGCTTGACAGCCATATTAATTACAGAAATTAAAACACAGGCATGTTAATGACATTTGAATTTTAAAACAATCAATACCAATAACGAAAACATTGATTTCCAAGTTGGATTCTAAGTGGACTGCAAAAAAATGCCAAAGTACAGACATTGCAAATATGGAAAAATGGAAAATTTTAATAATGATAAAGTATTGAATACAAACAATTGTACTCACTGTAAAGTTGTATTGCTGTGAGTTGAGAACATTAATTATAAAGTAGAAACAATTTTGCAATTTTTGCCAGTTGCTAAGACAGTCCAGTCTGTTGACATTATCGGGGGACAATGTGGACCTTTTCTTTTAAATGATGTGAGCTGAGAGTGCAACGCAATCTCACGGCAATTCGTAACTTTTTGATTTAGTGGCTATGGACAACAATGTTTAGGCAGGTTTGTTGCTAAAAAACGCACGCACGGTCACAGACACACACAAAGACAATGAATGCTGCAAAACACAGCCGTTGACTTCCATAGTATTTTTAGTTTTTTTATGAATGTCAAATGCTGCATTTTCCCCCAGAATTTTTCAGATTGTCTTGTTTTGTGTCCAACAGAAAAAAGAAACATATAAAACACCTAACATCTGAGTGTGAGTAAATGGGGAAATTGTCATTTTTGGGTGAACTATCCCTTTAATCAAATGCCAAGACATTTCTCATTATAACAATTCTGGGATATATAAAAACCCATTTTAGGATGAGCATTGTGCCATCCTGATATTGAGCATCTGTGTGTGTAGTTCTGAGCTCAGAGCTCCGTCAGAGAGTGTCAGATCTTCAGAGGTCTTTAGAGATAACGCAGAGAGCCAGAGAAGATGACCTGCAGGGCCTCCAGGCGGAGCTGCATGAGAGAGACCGTCTGCTGCTGACTGCAAACGCTGAGATTGACCGGCTGCAGGACGAAAAAAGCCCACTAGAGGCACTCATACAGGTAAACATGGCATATTTTATTCAGTCATTTATTCATTCGGCTTAGTCACTTTATTCATCAGGTGTCGCCACAGCGGAATGAACCACCAACTATTCCAGCATATGTTCTACACCGCTTCAACCTCTTCCAGCTGCAGCCCATTACTAGGAAACACCCATACACACTAGGGATGTAACGGTATCAGAATTTCACGGTACGGTAATACCTCGGTATGAATGTCACGGTACGGTATTTATTGAATCATTTACAGGAAAAAACAAAACTTATGAAAATACTCCAAAAAAGTGCCAAAAGTGTCAATGACATACAAATTAGCCATCTATCTGTAAGCTTTGAAACAGGAACTTCAATTTTAATAACAAAAAACTATTAAACCATGTAAAAAAAATAAAGTTTCAATTTAGTATTGTTGAAAACTCATCACATTCAACATTTAATCACACTCAGCCCATCTACCCAGATGAGAGCTCTGCTAGTCGGACTTCTCATCAAGCATCTCCCGCTGGATCTAATCTCACTATATTTATTAAACGGGATATTTCATTTATCTTGTTGTCTTTATCTAACGACATATTCCCTGACTTTGGGCATTGGAATCTATTACTTGTTCTCAGGTAACGTGTTTTGGCTGAGCGCAAAGATAAGTTAATGATTAATGTAAGCACGTACATTCTGTATATTGACTGATCGCTTGCCTTTATTTCCTATAATGTATAAACTTATTGTATGTTATACTTTTAAAATGGCCATTATCGATTCTTAAAACTGATACTCAGCAAAAGAAAGGCTGTGTTTCGTATTTTCACTGAAATTGAAAGGAGGCAGTGTTTTTATCGGCTCCGTTTTGTTATAAATATCCACACAGTGAAGATGACGCTCATATATGCAGCACGACGCCTCAACATGTCTGCTGTCTAAGTTGCTAATATTAAAATGAAAATAGGCAGTTCCTTAAATCATGTTTACATTTTATTGTTGAGAAAGTGAAACAACGAAGCCAGGGTGATGTGAATGAAGTTATAAAGTACACTGTTCCCTTTGAAGATTTACCCGTGTCCTCGGTATAATCTGCTTTTCCATATCAAACTGAGAAGAAGAGACTGCAGCCTTGATCAAACTTGCGAAGTCTGAACTTACACGGAGATAATGCAGGACTGAACTGTGCGTGTAAAGCAGGTCGCACACCAGAAGCGACGCTCGGCGGCGCGCCGCGCAGCGCCACGCAGCGCCATGTATTTTAGAATTCTAATTATAGGTTTCTATCAGGATACACACACCGGCGGCTGTCGGCGGCGCCCGGCGACGGCTCAGGACGCAGTTCATTTTTCAGCCGCGCCACAGAGCGCCATCTGATTAGTTTCATGTTAAATATCATTCGAATGTGCGCGTCTGGTGTGCGATACTTTAATCTGTCATGTACGCGCCGTGTCGCGGCGCTTCTGGTGTGCGACCTGCTTTAGAGTTTTCCAGCTCTTTTCATCCCCGCTTCTAGCAGCACATTCCATTTCCGCATTACTGGATCTGTAGCAACAACAGACCGCAAGGGATGATGGTCAAGCATGGGCTGATGGCAATTGTAGTTTTCGTTACCTCCCGTTCGCTTCATTCGCCTGAGCAAATTTTCTCAGAAGACCTATAGTTTTACCGAGTCATGCGACTTCGGTAATATCGAAAAAAATTAATATTGCGGTATGACGGTATTTACAATACCGTTACATCCCTAATACACACTCATTCACTCACACGCTCATACACTACGGCACCAATTTAGTTCATCAATTCCCCTATAGCGCATGGGTTTGGACTGTGAAGGAAACCAGAACACCTGAAAGAAACCCACGTCAACACGGAGAACATGCAAACTCCACACAGAAACACCAACTGGCCAATCCAGGACAAGGATTGGCGACCTTCTTGCTGTGAGGCCACAGTGCTAACCACTAAGCCTCTGTGCTGCCATGACATGTTATTATGATATTATTAATGTATTTGTAGCGTTAAATTAGTGTTGTGTTCTTGTTTTAACAGGAACAGAACGACACTCTGCGTCAGCTGAAATGTGAAATGGAGAGAATGAAGAGAGACGGAGAGAGAGACACCGAGAAACTGAAGCGTCAATCTACTGAGCTGAGCAGCAGCACCGAGAGAGAAGAGAAACTGCGCTCTGATCTGGAGGTGATTTATTATCACACAGTGTGCTGGATCCCACAACAGGCCTTCACACCACACGGACACTGTTTACACCTGATATTAAAGTCTGTGTGAACAGGAAGTTGCTGAGATTTTTATTTCAGTATGTTGATGTACTTTCTACTCGAGAGGAATATTGAGTAGGGGCGGGGTTTTCTGTTTGTGCGTCATTAGCCCCTTTCACACTGTGATACCGGTAAATATCCGGAAAATTTCCGGAACGACTTTACCGGTAAATCCAAAAAAGCGCTGTTCACACAGGCGAGGACGTTACGGAATTTTTACGGAAAAGAGCGTTCACACATCCATCACAAAATGCCGGTAAATTCTGACATCATTAACCAGAAATGACCTCTAAATGGCTGCGCTTGTGTTTGTAAACATTTGACTACATTACAAACTCTGTGGATGATCAGTATTGAGTACAACTCCAGTGAAAACATATAGAGGAACACTTTCGCATGTCGAGATGTTCATGATATGTGTGTGTGCTGGCGCTATAGGGGCTCACGGGCACACGCAAAGCTTGAAGGTAAACAAACAACGGATTATCATAAACATTTTATCGATAATTATTTACACAGCATTAAGAAGGAACATAGAAACGTGATCTGACTAACATCTAGCAGCTAAATGTGTCTAAAAAAATATTCAAAGGCTTTTATTCTCATAAACCGCGCGGACGTGAATGCGTCTGACTGTTCTGATTGGCTAAAGCAGACGTCTCACGTCAGCACGTTCTAGACGTGGACGCGCTCTTTCCGGCAATCTTCCTTCTGCATTCACACAGCGCAGCATTCCGACAAATTACCGGTAATGTTACATCTTCTCTTTCCGGAAAATAGCCAGAATGAATTTACCGGTATTTTTAAAAAGGGCCTGTTCACACATACACACCTTTTCGGAAAATTGCCGGTAATTTTCCGGAAAGGTCTGTATGTGTGAAAGGGGCTATTGTCTCATAGCAAACTAATAGTAAGCGGTGAAGTATTCACATTAAAATATTCACTTAAATACTGCATTATTTTGAAATTACATTCACTATTAATAGCATACTTCCACAGATACTTCCAGTTCTTGATTCTGATTGGGTAAAAGTGTGGTTGAAGCTTTTGTTGATTACATACTGTTAATCCTTTTGCTTGGCAGCCTTAAAGGTCCCATGAAGTTTACTAGTTAGAGTAGTGAAAGAGTGAGACTGGAAGTCTTGACACTTTTTAGTTAACAATGGCTACTCTGCTCCTTAGTGAATAATAAAGTGGATAGGTCATGGTAAAGTCAGGCATTTAGACATTTTGCATAGAGTGGGAACCAGGGGTGTTGCTAGACATAAAGCTTTACTTGGGCACGGGTCTCCCAACAACAACAAAAAAAAATGTTTACCCTTATATAAGTTGCTACATATACATATTAAAAACTACATATAACACATATAAAAATAACATCTTTATTATGGGATTACCATTCTTAATTACCCACTTAAACTCTGCTGACCCGATACCGGGTCCTTGACGTCATCGACTTTCGCTTTAAGATTTAAAGGGTTAGCATTGCACCAGACCCCCGTAAGTGGTTTCGTTTGAAAGTGTAGAATCTATATTTTATGCACATATGCATCACTTTGGTTTTTATTCTACTGTACAAAAGTTATTTACACTTAAATACACAGTATTTTGCACACCCGAGCTGGGGATTGAACATTAGTTCATTTTCCTATTTTTCATATGACACACGTAGAAGTTATAGCTCAAATGAAAGCTCTTGCCGGTGCTCATACAGTTCTAGCGTTCTTTATACTGAATTATATTCACATATCAAACAGTTGCTGAATGAATCGTGGTGTTTCCATGGCGCAGAAGTGTAAACAATACATTCATGATCAATAAGCAGCCCCAGATAGCACAGACAGCCGTCATCTCTCACCTTATGCTGTGCTCTTCAGGGCCATTCTCCTCTGTTTTTGAGCTGATGTGCATAAGTAAACCTTTTATATGTCTGACGTGGTCCAAACACAGTGAATTATGTTTGATCAAACAAAAGAATAGTGAAATATGAAAGCAATGATCGCTCCCTGTGGCCTGTACAGCACCTCTCATCAGTTGGAATACAATAACTTCTGCATAGGTTATGGAGGAGACATTTTTCTTTTGTCCTATGATTACAGACATGTGCAGGAACCACCAACATTAATTACAGCACGCTAGACCACACACAACCTAAAAGAGACACTTTCACATTTGAGTTTATTAAAAAAAAAATACAAAAAGCGCCTCTTTATTAGGTGTTTGATATAACAGACAACATATACAGATATTTTACACACTTTCAGTAGTGTTTTATAAAAATTCAAAGGGTTTTCTTTAAAATGATCCCAGATTTTTGCATTTGCACCTCTGCATGTGGATTTGGGAAGCTTTTAAATTTGGGTAGACAAAATCCAGGCGGAAATCCCCAAATAGCAGCAGAGTTTAACTGGTTAATACATTACATATAGAGTCAATTGTAACTCAAAGCATTTGCTGGGGCACATTTTGACTCTTTTAAAACTGAGCACAGCTTTCTGTGAGGGTTGGCTTTAGGGATAGGCTTGGGGAGGGCACTAGATAAAGCAGTTTGTACAGAAGTGTATTGATAGAATGTCCCCACAACTCATAAAAAAACAAACCTGTGTGTGTGCAGGCAGCTCTGCAGAAGGTGAAGGTGCTGGAGCAGAGTGTGGAGTCAGAGCGGACCGCACACCTGCAGTCCAAATTCAGCTCCGAGATCATCCAGGTAACTAGACATAAACCGCTATCAGATTCTGATGGTATGATGACCTTGGGTAAAAATATCACGGTATTGCAATTACTGCTCTAAAATAAGCTCTTTTGAAATGTTTGGGTATAAAACAGCAACGTCCCCCTCCTGTGAATGCATTATATTTTATTTTAAGAAATGTTTATAATATTTTGGAGCAGTAAACGTGTCAGGCTGAGTAATTAAAGTAAATCATTGGATTCTGCTGTCTTATTAGTTTCAGAAACACAGATTTCTCCACAGCTTGAAAAAGACATCTATGGAGAGGTTTCTTTTCTGTGGATATACAGTAACGCCACTGCACTGTTCAGGGGTCCGTTCTTCGTAGCTCGGTTAAATGATCTAAGATGATTTGGCAGATTCTGGATCTTTTAATCTTGATGACTGATCTCTCGCTAATTCGGTTCTTCAAACAAGTTTGCGAATCAGATTAGAATGTCTGGATAAACTGATCTGGGATCACTGCGTGTGTTGTGAAGGACAGATCTATCGATCCTCGAAATCATGATCAGCGATGCAACGATTGGCTGGTGGCACAGCAGCGTGATGACATCATCTGATTAATATTCAATTATCCATGTGAGCAAAATGACAGAAAATTAGCAGTAAACGGCTTGTTAAATATGACACGCAATAACCTTCCACATTTGTCATGAGCTGCAGGCTTTACACTTTCATGTGTCAAGAGTATTCATCATGTATTTTAGTGCGAATCAGTGTATTTAGTTCTACATTTAGAGAAGATTTTCTTTATTATAGTAGCCGTTTTTTTAATTGGTGTAAAGAATAACTGGATGTTTACAAAAGCATTTTCATATTGGTAAAGGCGCCTGCAACTTTTGTGAAGCATCAAATCACCACCATATTAACTATCAAAACATGTTCATGACTGCATAAATGTATTATTGCTTTAAAAAAAAGTGACATATTGTGCATTTCTATTATACACAACTTGTACTAAAGCGATCTTAAAAGTTCATATCAATAAGTTTTCTTTTTGCACCACCAGGTTCATTTTGAGGGTGCAGATTGCATAAGTTTTATTAATATGTATAACTTTATTTATTTTATTAATGACTATAACTTTATATATATATAGTTAAAACGTATTTACCATTTTCCCAAGTGTATATAACTACTACTGTAGGAAAATATCAGAATTCGGAGCATACTTTCTGTATTATCTTTGCTTGAACTGAGCCGATCTAATCCTGTTTATATGAATTGAACCTGCTCCCAATCAGGTTTGAGCTAGCAGAACTGTTGGTATGACAACAACTCTCGGATCAGCTTTGAAGAACGAAACGATCCTGGATCGTGTCAAATCGTCAATATCCAAATCCAGCTAATTGAGTAAACCACGTACGAAGAACGGACCCCTGCTCTGCAGCATGCTGGATGTTGGAGCACAAGAGATGTGTTTTTCAGACGTTTGCTGAATCGTGTGATGACCAGTAGCTTTTGATGTAGAGGCTCCTATTCTGCTGGAGATACTGTTGCCCTAAAAAACTGAATAAAAACATGTAAAAAAAAATGTACATGTACTGTAGGAATAGTTTAAAGGAAAAGTTTAGCAGTTTTAAAACCTTCATTCATTCATTCATTCATTCATTCATTTTCTTGTCGGCTTAGTCCCTTTATTAATCCAGGATCGCCACAGCGAAATGAACCGCCAACTTATCCAGCACGTTTTTATGCAGCCGATGCCCTTTCAGCCGCAACCCATCTCTGGGAAACATCCACACACACATTCACACACACACTCATACACTACGGACAATTTAGCCTACCCAATTCCCCTGTACCGCATGTGTTTGGACTGTGGGGGAAACCGGAGCACCCGGAGGAAACCCACGCTAACGCAGGGAGAACATGCAAACTCCACACAGAAACGCCAACTGAGTCGAGGATCGAACCAGCAACCTTCTTCCTGTGAGGCGACAGCACTACCTACTGCGCCACTGCGTCGCCCTTAGTTTTAAAACCTGACTTTTCTAACCTGACTTTTCTAAACCGGTTATCGTCCCATACTAGGTAACACACGTGTGTATATAAGTGTGTGTGTTTGTGCTTGTGTGTGTGAGAACAGATGCGTTTGAGAGATCTGGAAGATGCTCTGGAGGTGGAGAAGAGCACTCACACTGAGGTCTCGTCCAGTCTGGAGCTCTGGAAGCAGAAGTGTGTGGAGGTGGAGCGATCAGTGGCTCACGAGAGGGAAAAATCACATCACATGAGCCTGAACATCACGCAGTAAGATAAAACACTCCAGCCTTCATTTCAGCTTTACACCACAGCCCATCCTGCTCTGTGGGAGTTGTGGGAGTTTATTAGTTATTGAGTCTATTTGTTTACATATGTAAGTGTGTAAATATATATTTGTTCAGTTTTTATGTTAAATTCAGTCATTTGATTAACTAATATGCAAATTTGGGTTTGAGTCCGGGCTGGGTCAGTTGGTGTTTCTGTGTGGAGTTTGCATGTTCTCCCCGTGGGTTTCCTCCGGGTGCTCCGGTTTCCCCCACAATCCAAAGACATGCGGTATAGAGGAATTGATGAACTAAATTGGCCGTTGTGTGTGTGTGTGTGTGTGTGTGTGTGTGTGTGTGTGTGTGTGTGTGTGTGTGAATGGAAGGGTATCTGCTGTGTAAAACATATGCTGGAGTAGTTGGCGGTTCATTCTGCTGTGGTGACCTGTGATGAATAATGGAACTTAGCCAAAGGAAAATGAATATGCAAATGCATATTTGATTTATTTACAGTAAAGTCAGTACGGCACTATTTCTTTCCTTTTAGTAGAGATATGATATGAGAGACTTGCTTTGTTTAGCAAACAAGTGGATTTAATTGGATTTGCGTTGTAAAGCTTCAATTAAAGTTGCATTATGTTTTATTTCATGTTTTATTTACTATACTCCCAAAAGTATTCAGCATAAATCTGCAAATCTTTTTACAAAATTAAGTGCAGAAGTTATAAACATTTTATTGCCAGGATGACAGTACATTATAGTGCATAATCATTACATTATAACAACCCATAATTTCTCAATTCAAATGTGAGAAAAAGCTGGATGTATTTTGTAATCAAAATCATGGATGTGTTGTTGATGTTTTTCAGATTAGAAAAGGATCTCCTCACCATGAAAACGGACCTGACTGCTCAGCTGGAGAAGGAGAAAGCCGCATCCGCTGAGCTGATTGGTCAGTTAGAGCAGGAGAGGGCGGAGTCGGAGCAGCTGTCAATTAAACTGCAGGAGCAGGAGAGGGCGGAGGCAGAGCAGCTGTCAATCAAACTGCAGGAGCAGGAGAGAGTGTGGATTGAGAGACAGCAGGAGGTAACACACACACACCTTGTATTATTGGGGATATTTGGTTTTATGTGTTAGGAATGAAATGTGCTTATTGTTATATACAGTTGAAGGCAAACCTTTTTGAAATTTCTGTGCGATATAAATTATTTTTCACAAGTGATTTTTAAAAGCAAGGATAATTTTCAAATTTTTTTCAGGATAAATTCTTATTTATTGTAGTTTGTTTGGAATGAAACTTGAAAATAAAACATTTTAAAATATATTCATTTGTATAATTATAATTAGTTTGGAGTATTTAGTCTTAATAAAGCGCTATTTTATGCCACTGAGATGGTTTTATTTGATTGTCTCTAGTTTCTCATCTCAGTCTAGTGATTTCCAATAATTTTTTTTTGCATTTCCATGTGTTTTACTACAGTTTAAAATAAATCAACTGCTAAATACTTATTTTTTCTCTTTTATTTGGCACTCTTGTTCATTTTAGACTGTCTGTCTGTCTGTCTGTTTGCGTGTGTGTATGTTTGTGTGTGTGCGTGTGTGCGTGCGTGCGTGCGTGCGTGCGTGTGTGTGTGTGTGTTTTAGGTGCAGGAGGCTCTTGTCCGTGTTCAGCAGTCCTATGATGGTCTATTGAGTGAAATAGATCAGGTTGTACAGCAGTATCAGCAGCAGGGGGCGACAGACACTTACAGCACCGGTCAGCATTGATTTAACTACACATTAACACTGTTATTACCCTGTTTATCACATTAATATTTGGCACATTCCCTATTGTATAAAGTCCTGTAAAGCGGACTTGACTTAAGTGTTTTTAAGGCTGTGTGTTTGTGTTTTAGGTCAAGCAGGAAAATGCAACCCATTGGACAGCCTGCGACAAACACTACACTACTACAGCACACAGGTACAACACACACACTCTAAACTGCATTCTGGTGTTGTGCTGTAGCTGGTAGTGTTGAACAGAAACCGATAAACTAATGTGCGTGTGTATCTGTGTGTAGTTGCAGGAGTCTGTGATAGTGATGCAGAAGATCAATCATGAGAGCAAACTGAAGGATGAAGCGGTCACTGATCTCCAGAGGAACATCCAGGTGTGTTTGAGTTGAGTGTGAGTGTGTTTGTGAGTTGCGAGTCATTGCAATCATTCATTTTTCTGCCATACACATATATTGCGATATTGATTGTAATTTTACCGGATTAAATTAAAAGCTCTATTTGGAAATTAATTATTTAAGATTCTCACACAGTAACAGCCGTTAAAAACAAACAAATGCAAATTCTAAATTGTCTGCTTGTGTTTGTCTGCAGGAGTGTGAGGCTCGCGGAGCGTGTGCGAATGAAGAGCTGAAGCGTTTGCGCGTGTGTGTCGCTGACGCCGCTGCTGATCTGCGCAGACTCACACAGCAGCTTCAGGAGGAGAAAGCACAGCATGCGCACACACATGCTCAGATGAACACGCTGCAGCAGCAGCATCACTCTGAAGACCAGGTACTGCGTCGTCTAGTTTATCATCGTCATTTAATAAATACAGTCTTTCTGGAATAATCAATATTTAAAATTTAGTTCAGAAATTGAAAGTCATAGAATTTAATTATTATTTATTTTCTGAGTTATGGAATATCTCAGATTATTGTGATCTAACATGATTGATTTGCCAGCGAATTGTCCCAGTTTGTGACATTTCTGTAAAACTATACACAGATTTACATATCTTACATATTGTTACATTCACTCAGCGGCCACTTTATTAGGTACACCTTACTTGTGCCGGGTTGGACCCCTTTATCCTTCAGAACTGCTTTAATCCTTCATGGCAGAGAATCAACAATTGCTGGATGTGGCAAACAGTTACCTGCAAACTCCATCCCATAGACTTTTCATAGCGGACTTGAAGCCAATGGAAGTCTTTTATCCACTCTTGGAAAAGTGTAAATGGTGGATTAACATTCAGCACATGATCACTAGTAAGATGTGTCATTATCTGTAACTTTAGATGTCTTGGTTTCTAAAACACAATCCGTCAGTGTTATCTTCATTCTCATCTTCAGCGTTTACAGTTTTTCGCGGTTGTAGCTCTCTCTGTCATACCAAGCCAGAAGCCATTGACTGAGTGATTGACAGCTGATATTTCAGTGCTAGAGCAGTGGTGGGCCAATAAGAAGAGCGCGAAGGCGGGGCAAGCATTACAGACTTGGCTTTGTTTACTGCAGCAAGTTGACATGACGACTGTTTTAAACCATTCCTGAACACTGCGTTTCGCATTTCAAGTGCAGAGATGCATTCTGCGTGAATGTCTCCCAAATCCGCGCATGTGCTGAACATTTTGCAGTAAAAACTGGTCGCACACAACAATTTTATGCACTCGCACACATGCTCCCAAATATATTTTGAGGTCGCATAGATGAATTTTCAGGCGCATATGCGATCAAAATGGTCGCAATTTCGAGCCCTGCCCTGTTTACACTCTGAAACTGACCCTTTTAAGCTTTGATTCTAACTGTGGGGATTTGGTTACTGTCGCTTTAAATTCTAATGTAATTGTGCTATTTTTTCAATAGAGGGCGGAGCTACAGACGGCTGTGCATCAGCATAGTGGCAGATTCACAATGGTTAATTGACAGCTGCTTCTCACTTAGGGCTGTTGATGCTAATGAGGAAGAGATGAGCACTGGTGGGCGGGGCATTCCCCCTTTAATGACATGTACAAAGGGAGAATGTCAATCAAAGTGTTCATCAAGTCTGATTAGAACAAACACAATTCATGTTTACGGTTAGAGGCTGGAGATATTCCCACACTGCTGACACACAACTGTGGTAAACCCTGCATGATAATGATTTTTGATGAATAAAGTGGCCGTATCATTGCTTGTGTAGGAGAAGCTGATGTTCCTGCACACGCTCTATCAGCGTCTGATCGCCGGCTGTGTGCTGGTGACGCCCCCGCACTGCATGCTGGGTAGCTTCTCATGGGCGGAGCTTAGCGCAGTGGTGCAGGAGCATATGGACACGCTGACCTCTGACCTCTCCGCAGCCAATCAGAAGGTGAACGGAGTTTTAATGGAAGTGTTTGCTGTAGATGTGCAGTCCTGTAGCGTCCGCTGTGTGCGTCTGTATAGGTGTCGTATCTGGAAAAGGTGTGTGAGGGGAAATCAGCGGCGCTGGAGAGTGTGAGAACACAACTGAGACAACGAGAGGAGAGCTGGAGCAAGCAGAGAGAAGATCTGAACACACAACACGCACACACTAACAACCAGCTTCAGATGAAGATACAGGTACACGCACACACACACACACACACACACTTACAACCAGCTTCAGATGAAGATACAGGTGTACACACGCACACACACACACACACACACACACTTACAATCATCTTCAGATTAAGATACAGGTACACGCACACACACACACACACACAAACAAACACACACACACACACACACACACACACTAACAACCAGCTTCAGATAAAGATACAGGTACACACATACACACACACACACACACACACTAACAACCAGCTTCAGATAAAGATACAGGTACACACACACACACACACACACACACTAACAACCAGCTTCAGATGAAGATACAGGTACACACACACACACACACACACACACATACACACTAACAACCAGCTTCAGATAAAGATACAGGTACACACACACACACACACACACACACACTAACAACCAGTTCCAGCTAAAGATGCAAGTACATACACACATAACCAGCGTCAGCTGTAGTTATAGGTACACACACAGGCATGCACACGTAAACACGTTTTTTTAAGTTAGTGCATTGCATTATGGGAAGCCGCTCCTCCAACATGATGCTTTATTGTATCATCAGGATGTGAGCCGGCAGCTAGAGCAGGCCAAGGGATGTGTCCGGTCTCTGGAGCATGCTCAGTGCGAGCAAGAACAGGAAGTGATGCGTCTGCAGGTGATGGTGAGCACACGTGGCCAACAGGAAGTGTGTCTGCTAGCGGCCTGCGGATTGCTTGCAGGTTGTGTGCGCGGTCTGAGACAACAGGTGAGCAATTCCATGCAAATGTCAACCTCACCATGAAAAAGTTTTGTTTTTACCAAAATAGTGAAATCCTTTCTAGGTATTTTGTGTAGGCTTGTGCGTTTCAGTACTGTAAAAATACACCGAAACGTCTCTGTCAATGTTTTTTTTTTTTAACAATTATATTTGATTTGCCAAACTCACACAAGCAGCACTTTCACATCTGACACATCCACTTACATTTACATTTAGTCATTTAGTCATTCAGCAGATGCTTTTATCCAAAGCAACTTACAAATGAGGACAAGTAGGCAATTTACACAACTATAAGAGGAACAATGAAGAAGTGCTGTAGGCAAGTTTCAGGAATGTAAAGTGTAAGAAGCAAAACTTTAGTATTTTTTTTGTAATATAGTTAGCAGTAGAACCAGAGAGGCAATTGCAGATTAGGAAGGGAAATGGAGACTAAATAGTTGAGTTTTTAGTGGTTTCTTGAAGACAGCGAGTGACTCTGCCGTTCTGATGCAGTTAGGGAGTTCATTCCACCAACTGGGCAGATTGAGCGTGAGCATTCGCGAAAGTGATTTCTTCCCTCTTTGGGATGGAACCACGAGGCGACGTTCATTCACAGAACGCAAGTTTCTGGAGGACACATACATCTGCAGAAGTGAGTGCAGATAAGAAGGAGCAAAGCCAGAAGTCGCTTTGTAAGCAAACATCAGAGCTTTGAATATGATGCGAGCAGCAACTGGCAGCCAGTGCAAACGGATGAGCAGCGGAGTGACATGTGCTCCTTTAGCTTCATTAAAGACCACTCGTGCTGCTGCGTTCTGAAGAGCAGATGAAGAAGCAGCTACATCCATAACGAAGCTTTCCATCATAAATGCAGAAATGTCACATAACAAACTCAATCATGTTTGTTCAATAGAGAGCAGCTCCTGTTGAGGGGTGTTGTTTCTGTTGGGTTGTGCTGTTTAATTCACTGAATTCCTACAGAGTTTCTTGTAGACTGCAAACTTTTTTAGTCACATCCATGACACAGTTTCAAGAGTTCACACTTAGCTGATGATTTACAATAAACTTGTTTGGCATGCTGTCCCAGGAGAGGGGAAGGAATTTTCGAGCCCAGGGCTCCCTCCCCTTCGCAGGACGAGAGGGGAGATTGAGCTCAGGTAGATCTCAGAAACTCCCTGGCTGACATGACTAATGCCAAGACTGCAGGATTTTCAAAGTAGTCATGTCACAGATCGTGTTCACACTGCAGGACTATCTTGGCTAGCGTTCTGTCGCTGCTTTGTTTACACTGCAAGATGGATCAGCGACAGGAGAATTCACACTGAATGACTTCACAATAGGAAGAATCACTCTGTCAAAACTATGTCTCACAACCAAACACATGTCGTATATCTTTGGTTAATAACTACATAACGAGAAAGAAGCCTTTAATGGGGTAGAAAATGTACATATCACCTGGGTTTAAAAGGAATTAGCAATTTCTCCTCAATTTTTTTACATTTATTTCTTTTCGAACCATGTTGTGATATTGCCCACATGACACGTCAAACAGACACTGGTTCATTCATTCATTCATTTTCTTGTCGGCTTAGTCCCTTTATTAATCCAGGGTCGCCACAGCGGAATGAACCACCAACTTACGTTTTTACGCAGTTGATGCCCTTCCAACCGCAACCCATCTCTGGGAAACATCCACACACTCATACACTACGGACAATTTAGCCTACCTAATTCACCTGCACCACATGTCTTTAGACTGTGGGGGAAACCAGAGCACCCGGAGGAAACCCACACGAACGCAGGGAGAACATGCAAACTCCAGACAGCTAGACAGTAGTTGTCGTTTGGCTAAAGCCTGATTTATACTTCTGCGTCAAGTGACCGGCGTAACTCACGGCGCATGCAACGCGCGTGGCTGTGCATTTATACTTCTGCTGCTGTCTCTGTTGGTCTGCATTAACACTTCCGAAACGCTAGTTGGCAGTGAGGTGTAAATGTTCCTCTGTGTCGAGTTTCTTCGCTTCTGTTTTGCTATTCTGAACACTTCCTGGATGTACAAGTGACTCAAACTCGCTCATTTTGAGGCAGGAACCGGCGGACGTGCAGCAACTTTAACTATGAGGTAAACACAGAACAAAACTTTCCATCCGGAGCTTCTTCACGGGACTCCACACTTGTAAACAATCGCTCGCACCATTCGCGCGGCTCTCGGTCCCACCCAGACTCGTCAGCGCTACCAAGCCGACCAATCACAGAGCTTGCGCTACGCGTTGTTGCGACGTGTAGTTACATTTTTTGAGAGGCGCACGTCAGTGACGGCGATGGTCACGGCGAAGGGCTATGCGTCAGCGCCGTAGCTTACGCCAATGTTTGACGCAAAAGTATAAATCAGCCTTTAGTCTGTTGACATATGATGCATACCCTTGGACGGTGGGAGGAAACCAGGGAACCTGAGGGAAACCCATGCAGACAAGGGGAGAACATGTGCACTCCACACAGAAATGCCAACCAGCCCGGCAACGACCAGAGCAAACCACTGTTATACAATGACTTGCCTAATTACCCTAACTTTACCCTAATTACCCTAGTGAAGCCTTTACATGTCACTTTAAGCTGAACACTAGTGTCTTGAAGAATATCTAGTCTAACATTATTTACTGTCATCATGACAAAGAGAAAATAAACCAGTTATTAGAGATGAGTTATTAACACTATCATGATTAGAAAATCTGCTCTCCGTTAAACAGAAATTGGGCAAAACTATACTGGGGGTGAATAATTCTGACTTCAGCTCTATGTTTTGGGTTTTTACTGTAAATGTCTATCGTGTGTTTGTCAGGTGTGTTTGCTGGCGATGCAGAAGGCCATGCTGCAGGAGCGAGTGTGTGACGCACAGATCCTGAGGTCAGAGGTCAGCAAGCTGCTGCATGCGCTGGCTGGCGGTGAGGTCAAAGGTCGTGCTGCACGCAGGTTCCGTGTGTGTGTGATGGCAGTGCTGGCGTTGGGTCGTCTGCGGGCTCTGGGTCGCAGGTCTACAGTGATGTTCAGGGTGCCGCTGCGCTTCGGGACGCAGACTCTGGTGTGTGTGAACGAGCTGAAGACCAGAGAGGACGAGGAGGAGAGGAACAGCAGAGTGATGAAGACGCTCTCAGACTCTGAGCTGCTCGCCCTCATTCAGTCCTCCATGGAGGAAGTACAGCGGGAAATGAAGAGAAGCGGTGAGAGGAGGCTTTTACAGGATATGTGTTGTGTTGTGTTGTGTTGTGTTGTGTTGTGTTGTGGCTGAAGGGCATTAGTACACTGGTCTCTGGTATGCTTGATTCTGATTGGTCAGTCTCATCATTCCCTATAACAAATGGTTAATTTAATATAATACCAATCATCGTGACTTGACAATTAGTATATGTACACTCACTGGCCACTTTATTAGGTACACCTTACTTGTACTTGGACCCCTTTTGCCTTCAGAACTGCTTTAATCCTTCATGTCAGTGATTCATCAAGCTACTGGAAATATTCCTCAGAGATTTTGCTCCATATTGTCATGATAGCATCACACAGTTGCTGCAGATTTGTCGGCTGCACATCCATGATGCCAATCTCCCGTTCCACCACATCCCAAAGCTGCTCTATTGGATTGAGCTCTGGTGACTGTGGAGGCCATTTGAGTACAGTGAACTCATCGTCATGTTCAAGAAACCAGTCTGAGATGATTGAGCTTTATGACATGCTGCGTTATCCTGCTGGAAGTAGCCATCAGAAGATGGAGACACTGTGCTCATAAAGGGATGGACATGGTCAGCAGCAATACTCAGGTAGGCTGTGGCGTTGATGCTCAATTGGTACTAATGGACCCAAAGAAAATCTCCCCCACACCATTACACCACCACCACCAGCCTGAACCGCTGATACAAGGCAGGATGATCCATGCTTTCATGTTGTTGAGGACAAATTGTGAGTCGAGCATCCGAATGTGTCAGCAGAAATGGAGACTCATCAGAGCAGCAACGTTTCTCCAATCTTCTATTGTCCAGTTTTGGTGAGTCTGTGTGAATTGTAGCCTCAGTTTCCTGTTCTTAGCTGACAGGAGCGGCACCCGGTGTGCTCTTCTGCTGCTGTAGCCCATCCGCCTCAAGGTTGGACGTGTTGTGTGTTCAGAGATGCTCTTCTGCAGAGCTCGGTTGTAACGAGTGCTTATTTGAGTTACTGTTGCCTTTCTATCAGCTGGAGCCAGTCTGGCCATTCTCCTCTGACCTCTGGCCTCATCAACAAGGCATTTGTGCACACAGAACTGCCGCTCACTGGAGATTTCCTCTTTGTCGGAGCATTCTCTGTAAACCCTAGAGATGGTTGTGCGTGAAAATCCCAGTAGATCAGCAGTTTCTGAAATACTCAGAGCAGCCCGTCTGGCAGCAACAACCATGCCACGTTCAAAGTCACTTAAATCCTCTTTCTTCCCCATTCTGATGCTCAGTTTGAACTGCAGCAGATCCTCTTGACCATGTCTACATGCCTAAATGCAGTGAGCTGCTGCCATGTGATTGGCTGATTAGAAATTTGCGGACAGGTGTACCTTATAAAGTGGCCGGTGAGTGTAATAATATATATGAATATATGATTTATTAATATCTATAATATATGAAGAGATTTTTGTGATGCAAAAGTACAAAATGAACACAATAATGAAAAATAAAACATTATAATTAGCAGACGAAGCCGATGCCGAGACTGAACATTGAAGTTTAAGAAATCGGTGGATTAATTTGCACAGATTAATTGTTTGCCTTTAGAATAAGCAGCAAAATAAACATTTATTCATTCGTTCATTTTCTTTTTGGCTTAGTCCCTTTATTAAACTGAGTTTGCCACAGCGGAATGAACCGCCAACTTATCCAACTTATGTTTTAAGCAGTGAATGCCTTTCCAGCTGCGACCCATCTCTTGGAAACCACCCATACACTCTCATTTACACACATACACTACAGAAAATTTAGCACCCAGAGGAAACCCACGCCAACAGGGGGAGACCATGCAAACTCCACACTGAAACGCTAACTGACCCAGCCGAGGCTCGAACCAGCAACCTTCTTGGTGTGAGGCGAACGTGGTACCCACTGCGCTAAAATAAAAAAAAAAACAAGCCCTCTTGTGAAGCCCTGTAAATGTTGAAGTGTAGTGTGTGTGTGTCTGTGTCAGGCGGTGTGAAGGACTCTGGTTTGGCGTCGGCGGCTCAGAGCGCCTGTAGGAAGCTGTTGGAGCGGCTGCTGATCGATGTGGACTCGCGCTGCGCTGGGCATTATGGGAAAAACTCGTTGTCACGCCGACTGGGGGATGGACTGCACACGCTCACAGCTGACCTGGGCACTGAACACAGCTACTGTAACAGCGAGGTAAACACTGCCTTCTCCACTGCAAACACCGAGCACCTTAATACCAGAATACATGCAGGATTTAAAGGTGCAGTGAAGCGCTTTGAAATGTGATTTGAACTGAAACATGCCATGCGTTTACACTGCATGGTTCAAGTGACCCAGTTCTGTTTTTTCTCCACCCATGTGGCACAGATGGGATATGCTCCACGTATACATGTAAGCAGGAGAAAATCACATGGAGTCTGATTCACCCAGATCAGATTTAGGCCTCGTTCAGATGTGGACATTTATTTGGTATGAATCTTAAACATGCCCCCTGGTCTGCAGTGTAAGCAGGTAGATCAGATTTTCACCTGTCAATGCGAGTCACACACCATTAAAATACTGTAGCAAATGATGTCAGCTTAATTTTAAGCCTAATTTCAGGAGAATCCCAAACCTTAAATCTTCTATATAGGAACAAATAAAGCATGTAGCACAAGTTAATGCATATAATGACATGCATATATGCGAGTGTGAGTGCACTATATCCGCAGTGCAAACAATATATTCTAAAATAAAACTAAGCATGACTACTCAGTCATCAATTTCAGTGCTTCCCACAGGTTTGAAATAAACTTGCTGTGGTTGCCAGATTGAAACGCACATAAATGGTCAACTACATGCGACAAACAAAACTATATTTTTATATATTATGACACTTTTTTTTTTCTTTTTTTGAAAGATTTATTTATTATAAATGGATAGGACAGTATTTCAGGCAGGAAACGAAGTGGGAGAGAGAGGGGGTAGGGATGGGAAATGTGCCAACTGTTATGACTCTGTTATACACCTTTTCTTTTCAGTGGGTTAAAGTTATTAAAAAAAGGCTGTTGAAATAAAAGGAATCCACTATTTCTCTTTTATGCTATTTAGGAGCCATGTGCACCCACTGACACGTAAAGGCTGCTCTCTCTTTCTCTCTTTTGTTTGCTTTATTGACATGACATTTATTGCCAAAACATTTTAGATGTGTATAAAGTAGGGATGCCACGGTTCTCGATATAATATTGAACCGTACGGTACGACCTCCACTGTTCAATACGCGCTTGTAAATTGCGGTTTTCTCAGTTTTGCGTTTAAATAATTTATGTGCGTTTTAAATCTCCCCGAATTGACTGTGTGTGCCTCTAAATCCATGAGCTGAGATGAGGAAACTCCTCGCCGCAAGTAAATATCCCATCACACTCTAAAGTTAGGGGGCGCTTGACCATCACTCCACACTTTAACATGGCGAGCGGCGGTGAAGTGAGGCAACAGTACGAGAAAGCGCCGGTGTCTTTCAAATCTGCAGTGTGAGGACATTTCAGGTTTGCCGGTAAGTATAATGCCAATAAAAGAAAAAACAGTGAACAAACTGTGTGCGAGCATTGATTTACACGTATAACCATGACTGCACATCTGCAGCGCATCACCCAGCAATATCACTGTCTGAAGGCAGGAGAGTAGAGAAGGTAATAAAGTCCTCCAAACAGCAACAATCCCTCACTGAACCTTTCCAGCAAACAAACCCAACTGGTTCTGAGAGACACATAAAATAGCAAAGGCAGTGCGGGTGATTATTGCTGAAGATTTCCAGCCGTTTTCAGTGATTGGAGATGTGGGCTTCTGTCATCTTATAAAAGCACTCGATCCGCGTTACAGACTACAGTCTGGCATTGTGTCAGCACCGAGATAATGAAGATGCTTTATTTATGTTCACTGAAGTACAAATATGTTGATCTGAAATGGCCAATTTATCTTTATTAACTCCACGTGTGTTTATTTTCAAAGTGGAGGATTTTATGTGTTGCCCAGTTTGTACATGGGCGACCAGCAGCTGTGAGATTTCACTGTTCATTTTATTATACAATACACCAGGAACTACTGTACTTTTCTTCGCTTTTAAGTAAAACAAAATGACTATTGCAATAAATCAGTTTTATTATTTTTTTTTTCCTTAACCTCTTACTGTTCCTATTGCCTATAGAATAAAAAAAAATGTGTCAAGCCATGAGAACCAAACCGAAAACCATGTTAAAAAACCGAGTTATGTATTGAACCGTGGGCTAACTGTATTGTTGCATCCCTAGTATAAAGTATGCAATAAATTAACATACATGAATAAAATATACAGCAAATGAGAAATAAATAATAGAAAAAAAGGAATAAAAATAGACATTATTGCTCAAAATTATAATAATTACTAGAATAAGAAGTGTAGATTATTTTAACAAGGCAAATGAGTTGATCAGCCAATTCTAATGATGTACAGATATTTTGCAGGAAGTATATTTGGTTCTCTTGAGTATGTTGTAAAGTCGATTATTAAATGATTAATCATTTAGGGCTCTATTTTGGCGATCCATGCGCAAAGTGCAATATGCATTCAGGGCGTGTCGAAAGACGAAAAAATAAATAACACGAGGATGCTATATACTGTGTGTGTGTGTGTGTGTGTGCATGCGCAGGTGATGGCAGCGTCTCTTCAGAAGCACATCCTGCAGTTCACACAGCGTCTGCATTCAGCGGAGGTCGAGCGCAGAAACCTGAGACTGGAAATCTCCCGCATCAGACGCACAAACACCTGCGAGGACACACACACCGTGAGTAAACACCGATCATCTTTACACATTAATATGCATTTAAGTCTTACTGAAGCACATCAACAAGTGTTTCACAGCTTCCATGCAGATATGAAGCAGCAGAACTGTTTGCAACACTGATGATCATCATGAATATTTATTAATCAGCAAATCCTCATATCAGAGGGATTCTTGAGGGATCTTGTGACACTGAAGGCTGGAGTAATGATGAGGAAAATTCAGCTTTACTGAAATTAATGGGAAGAGTTTATACCCCATTATGAAAGTAAAACACACTCTAATAGGTAGTGTAATCTACTCAACAATTAGTGCAGTGTGTGGATGAGAGGGGGCAGTGTTACGATGTGATCCAGTTATGTTGTGGTTCTGTGCCTGCTGGTGATGGTTGCTGTATGGTTAACAATGATAACAGTTGCAATAACTAGGTTAATTTAAATTTAAATAAATTAAAATTAAAATTGTGCGGATTTTGGGCATCTTTTAGGCTGGATAAAGGCAGCTATATCTGGCAACACTGTTCATTTATTCATTTTCTTTTCGGCTTAGTCCCCTTAATGATCTGGGATCACCACAGCGGAATGGACCACCAACTATTTCAGCATATGTTTTACACTGCGGATGCCCTTCCAGCTGCAACTCATTGCTGGGAAACACCCATACACACTCATTCACACTACAACCAATTTAGTTAATCAATTCCCCTCTAGCGCGTGTGTTTGGACTGTAGGGGGAAACTGGAGCACCCGGAGGAAACCCAATCGTGCGTGAAGCAATCCTGCTACCCACTGTGCCACCGTGACGCCCGGCACTGTTCATTTATTACATTTATAATCTTAGAAATAATTTTTCTAATATAGTCACTTTAATGTTTGCATGTATTTGACCATTTAGGTATGCAGCTTGAGCTAAATAAGTAAATAAAAATAAATAAATGTTTTTCATGTGTGTAATTGTTGGAGGCCAAATCAAAATAGAATTTCAATTAATTTTACAGCCCTAATAATATGTGCCGTTACTTGAAAAAACATATTTCACATTTTTTAACTGCTATAGTGTTCATTTGACATGTTTATGTGTGTGTGTCAGGTGTGTGTCCCTCTCCAGCAGTTTGAGAGTGTGTGTGAGGATCTGAGCAGTGCTCTACAGAGGGAGCTGCGCGCTCAGACTCTCCTGCGTGACCAGGCCTCTCAGCTGCAGCAGCTGGGCCTCAGCATGGAGCTGCACACGGGGGACCAGATGGAGAAAGACCGCACGCTCACACAGGCTGTACAGGTACACACACACACACACACAAATATAACCCCTCACAGATCTCTCTTTTAAATTAACATTTTCTACAGGATGCTTAAAGTAATGTATTAGTGTATATACATTATAATGCTTAGTACAAGACAAAACTAATCTAATAAAAAAAAAACTGAAGATCACAGTACAAGTACACCTAAATTAATGTGTTGGGAAAATATAAAAAAAACATTTAAAAAGTAGGAAAACTCAAGAGAAACATAAAAAATGTAGAATTTTGTAGACATTTATTAGACATTTTATAATATATCATATTTTTTTTGTGTGTGTGTATATTTATACAACAGTTCTGTCTGGATCTCGAATCTGATTGGCTGATAGCTGTGATATATTTAAGTAATATCAGCATCTGTACAGCCTCTTTACCCTTTGTGTATTACTCCGCCACTACAGTTTGACAAATATTACTGCGGTTACACAACAAAATATACTTTTGAGGCTTTTTTAGTCAAATTATAGTTGTTTAGATTGCAACTATGCAGTTTATTTGCAAGAATAGTGCCTATATTAAAGTATTTACTATTTTAGAGAGACAGCTCGTCAGCAACAGTTGACGTTTTCTATCCACAAGATGGCGACAGAACCGCATAATAAGCCCTTATTATTATTATTAGTTAAGACCATAAAATCCTCCCTCACACTGTAAAAGTGTTTCCTCTGTTTGGTCAGAGTCTGTCAGATGCCAAGCAGGAGTTGCGGAGGAAAGAGCAGTTGGTGCGTTCACTGGGGAAACAGCTCAGCCAATCACAGCTGGAGAACCGACGGCTACAGCAGGACATCAGCAGCACAGCAAAGTAACACATACATAAACACACACACATACACAGTATGAGTTTGAAACTCCAGCACTTATATATCAGAATATATTTAATTCTAAATCAACTTTGGGATCTGATTTGATATAACTTTAGGATAGTAGGTCACAGCATTCACTCTGGATCTTACTCCGTTTTCTGTGTTTGCAGGAATGAAGAGACTCTGATGAGCTACATGAAATCAGTGGAGGAGTGTTTAAAAGAGGCAAGTACATTAAAATACATTACAATACTACATTTCACTTATTAAACACTTCACATTGAGTAAAATCATAAAGTTCTACAGAAAAACACACATGAAGAACTAACTATTAACTAACATTTACACACAGACTAAAAACAATTCAAACAATACAATACATGAAATCAAATCTGATCCAGAGGTCACCGTAACCGAATATTTTCCGTCATTGACGGATTTTATTTAGCAGTGATGGAAAAATCTGAAGGTGATCCGTCATTTTGACAGATTATGCTGAGGGTGATCTATTGTAATTTGTAATTTGCTAACTGTAATTCCCACTCCTGTCCAGCTGATGGCGATTGCCCTTGTTTTGTCTCCTCTTTGTCGGTCACCGCTGCCTGCGTAGAGTTGCAAAAATCTCACAGCAGCTGAGTGTGAGAAGTTTCTTTAAACAGCCAAAGAGTTGTGATATTAATAATAAAGGTGAAAAAAGAGGAAGTGATTCAGTGGACGATAAAGAACAAACAGACAAAATCCTCAGTCGCCGACAGCTGTAATGCTGCGTTCACACCAGACGCGGAACGCGCGGATATATCGCAATATTCGTGCGTAAATAGCCGCATGAACATTTGAGTTTACTCGCTTCATTCGCGTGTCAAATTCACTTCAGAACAGATTCGCGTGATGGGCAGGGCTTCTGTCTGCCCGGTGACTCTAGCTTCATAGCTAAAGGGCTAACATGGATTTTATGAAGAAAATAACTGTTTATGTGCTTTATGAAGGCTGATAAACAGCGCTGAAACGTTTAGGGTCGTGTCTGAGTCCACTAGATCCTTTCAGAGGTGCACCCAGCTCTTTAAGCTCATAAACTCCTCCAGTAACTTAACCTGGATGACGGAGACTTTCAGTGGTGCTTCTGACTGAGTCAAGCCCAGTTTGATGAACTTCTTGTCGGTGTCTGCTGGGGGATTTCCTCTGGGACACCGACAACAGGCGATACGTCACAATCACGCCCCCACAAGAGCAAGCCCCTGATTGGTTAACGAGGATTTTCGAACTCAAGCAATTCGCGCGAAACGCACGTTAAGCAAGTCAAACGCTCAATTCGCGCCGCGCCATTAGCGCGTATCGCACCACAGGATGTCTATTCGCGCGTTTGCATTGACTTAACATGTAAATCACTCGCGCTTGATGCGCGTTCTGCGTCTGGTGTGAACGCAGCATTACGAGCCAACCAAGGAGGTCAGGTGCTTTGGAGTGCGTTGTGAGCACTACCGAACGCAGAGGGGTGCAGCCTGTAGTATTTTTTAGTGTTTGCAGGATCAGGAAATCCCACATTCAGAGAATTCAGCAAACTTAGTTCTTATCACAGCCTTAGGAGAAATGTTTCCTAACTTTAAAACGCTGACTGAAGTGGCGCTAGTATATCCGATCTTTGGTCAAGAGAAGTCGACTTTCCACAGAATTTAATGACCATTGCCTCTGCATCAGTCTCCCTTGATGCGTTTGATTACGCACAGGCCAGCACCCAGTTCAGGTCGACGCAGGAGGAAGATACGAGTTAAGGCAGATATAAGTTTTTGTTAATTTGTCAAATAAATAAATAAATGAATAATTTAGCCTTTATGCTCGTCGTGCATCTTTATTATTAAAATATGAATGAAAAAAGCGATTAGGAAGTCAAAATGACGGACGATGAGAAAGTCTAACGCGACCTCTGAAATGATCATATTGATGCTGCTAGTGTTGTGGTAAACAATTCATCTGTGCAGGTCATTTAGAAATAAACAATAATAGATTGCCCTTGTTTTTTTTTTAATCTGAAAATGCACTTCCTGTTTGTTTTGAGTTAAATTCTCAGATTAGTGGTCCTATCATACAGCAAGTGCAATAAGGCGTTTTTGCATGATCAGTTGCTATTTTCAGACCAGCACAACCCTAATTTCCCTGTTTTGTGCCACCTTGTTTAAACAGCAAATTCTTTTGCGCCCCCTTGTGGACTCATGGGTGTGCTGGTGTATTAAGGAGGTGTGTTAAGGCGCATAGTTGGAGCGTTGCTAGTTTGAGGATCTGAAATAGACCGCACTATTGACCAACTAAACCTGCTCTAAAGTCCAGCACAGAGCGCGTTAGTTATGAGTCTATGCAGGTCCAAACACATGATCAGCAATACACAAATATCTTTACAGATGAAAACAATTAAAATGATCCAGAAGAGATCATGTTCTACATCAATATGAACAGCACTGCCTCCATGCCTTCTTCACCTCAGGGGGCTTTTTCAGTTTATTCATGATAATCTGCATCTGTATAATGTTATTATTATTATCAGTGTTATTTATTATCTGCAGATTTATATTTGCTTTATTTAAAACTAGTGTAAATTTGTCCACCTGTGGGGTTTTGGTGATGTCTGCATCACCATATGCGGCATAAGTTGGGTCAGACGGAATCTGCAGACGTTTTTTGCTGAGAATTTAGGAAATAATCTGCGGATTTCTACGGAATTATTTTGGGAGTTTCATAACTAAAACCTTAATATGTGAAATAAAAATAATATCTTTTTAACTTTTATTTAATGTTTAAAATGAAAATGCAATTAGATTCACTTTATTTGGTAAACAAAGCAAGTCTCATATAATATCTCTACTAAAAGGCCGAGAATATTACTGTACAAACTGCATTGTACATAAATCAGATGAACATTTTCATATTAGTCAATAATATTGCTGTAATTATTTTAAAACCTAAATAAATATAGATTTACACACATTTACTCAAGTAAATAAACAAAAAAATCTGTGGATATCTGCAGAAAATCTGCAGAATTCTGAGCGCACAGATTTAGTGTGAGCCTAGCCATAAGAACAGGACGTGTGTTTGGATGTAACTCAGTTTTCTGAGCACACTTCATTATTATCGTTCATTTATTCCTTTGCTGGAGATTAGAACTGAATTTAGAAATAGTTTTGAAGCAAATCTTTGAGCTTAACAAAGGAAATTAAATATGTGGGCTGATGGATGTGTTCAGTGGAGTGAGTTTCCACCGTTTCCTCACTTCCCCAAAGTAAAGGAGTAAAGTGAAGGAGTAAAGTAAAGAGGCTGAATGGAGGAGGCTCGTTCTATATCCTCGCGCTGCAAATGCTCTGTTTAGCTGTTTTCTCGCTAGTGAAGTGTTCAGTTTTTACTCTTACAAAGTCGCCATGTAAAAAGTAAATGCACCATGGAGCGACACAACTGACTCTTAAAGGAAATGAGAGACGAGACTCTGATTGATTTAATGATCAAAACACACTCAGAACTCATTACGAGAATAAGCACAACCCTGTTAGACCATGTGCCGGGGGGCAGAACAGACTTCTCTATCCTTAAAAGAGCAAAGTGGATTCGGACATGACCTTAATGCTTTTGCACCAGAGCTTTAGACTTTGCGTCTAGACTAGGGGTGTTCAATCCTGTGCCTGGAGATCTACCTTCCTGCAGATTTCAGTTGCTACCCATATCAAACACACCTGCCTGTAATTTTCAAGTGGAGTTCAGGTCTTAATTAATTGGTTCAGGTATGTTTGATTTGGGTAGCAGCTGAAATCTGCAGGAAGGTAGATCTCCAGGAACAGGATTGAGCACCCCTGGTCTAGACTGTTAAAATAGAGCCCTAGGTCTGTCTGAGGTAGTAGGTGTGGCTAACATACTTAACCACGCCCCTCCAGCTGTCAGTTTTGACAACAGACAGAAATGGTGAGCAGGAGGAATCTGTTACCGTACGTTCACACCGAAAGCGGAGAGAGCGTCCAAGGTCGCTCTGGCCGCCCTGGCAACAACGCTGTCTGCCTTCAGCTCCGGCGGCAGAAGCGTCAAAACTCGCTACATTGATCTCGTATTTAAAGGAGCCGTTGCAGCATATCAGTTACATTCCTGCATAAGACATGTTTCTAGCGTGAAAATGTTGCGCACTTCTTATCATATTCATACAACAATGGAAGATCAAGTTGTGTGTGGTGTGGCTTTGCTCCATTTATCCAATATGTGTCCATATGTCTGAAATATCCTGAAGCAGCTA